>NC_067399.1:560847491-561147491 GCF_016432865.1 Antechinus flavipes
TATAAGTAAACTTTCTTCTCTGGTATTTATGAACTGTGTATTCATGAAAGGGGTTTTTGACACTACATTGAGTGGTATTATATAGGAATGTTGTTATAATTCTGGGTAGAGACAATAAATCAAAGATGTGAGTGATTTTCATTCTCCCCCAAAGGGGATCCAAGCCTTTCCTATCTTATGGAAGACTCTATTACATAGGTTACATTTCTGCTCACCATGCTATCTTGAATTAATAGCTTTAAACATCCATTGAAACAAAAATGCAAATAATTTTAATCAAGAAAAAGAAAAAAAGATTGTTTTTGCCACAAAGAGACATGTGGTCTCCCTACTACACATCCATAGATGTGACCCTGGGGAACATGCTAATAAGATCATGAGAATATACTTGAATCTAAGGTCTTTGATGATTTCTTGCATTTAGTGAAAGGGAAAAAAATCACTCCTGGAGTGAAGAAATATAGATGTCTAGGGACAATCCCTAAAAGAAAATGAAGTTCCATTCCCTAAAGATAATCAATAAACAGCTTTAAAGAGAAGACACTTGAATAGACACAATGCTAGTTGTGGGAAACCACTAATTGCATCTTACTTATAATAGTTTCAACCTCTTCCAAATTCTAGTATATCTTATTCCAAAGGTAAATCTCATCAAGATACAGGAAAGCCAAAAAAAGATGACTTCTACCAATTTTTTCCTACTTGTGGAGAGAGGAGATCTCATTGACAGCAAGAACAACTGACTAAGATTCTCAAAGAGATAATAGAGACATTTACCACTTCTAAATAGTAAATTGTCATTTCCAAAAGTCAGGCCTGTTATGAGTTCAAATGTTGGAGTTCTTGTTCTTCTCAAGGCAAAGCCGGTTTAGAGGCTTGGAGCCCTTCGGATGTCTCCAAATCCAAAGGTTCTGTCCTTCAGGCTCTGCCTCTGCTTTCTTCTGCCTCCAACCAAGACAGAGATGGAAGGTCTCTCTTATCTCCTTCTGGGGAGCCCAGCCACCAACTTGCCGTGGAGAGAGGGCTTCTGGCGTAGCTCCACTGAAATCCGTCAAAGTGTTCTCTGCACCAGAGTCGCTCCTCTCGAGTCCAGCGCGATCAGCCAGCCAAGAGGAAAAAATGTATTCTCCCATAGATCCCTCATCGCTGGCCTTTTATCTGACTCTTCTGAGAGAATGGGATTATGGGTTTTCTCCCATAGTGCTCTCTGGCCCAATGAGCTTTAAGGGAGGTGTGGACTCCCTTGAAGTTAGAAAGTGTACTTTGTGAAGCTAGCATACTTGTGGACTCCAATGAGTAAAGGTGGGAACACAAGCCTTGTCTTAATTAGTTCTACTTAGTACCTTGTTTCAGGTTCTGGCCAAAACATCTTCTTGTAAGATTAGATCAACTCTAATTAGTTAGCAGTTAGTAAGGATTCCAACACGGGCCCCTATACATGCTGGAATCTTTACAAACTGTTAAGTCATTAAAGTTGATAGAGACAATAATTATCTAATTTAGCATGGTTCAGTACCCTTGATCTAATCTTACAAGGAGATGTTTTGGGCCAGAACCTGAAACAAGGTACTAAGTAGAACTAATTGATACAATGCTTGTGTTCACACCAGTACTCATTGAAGTTCACAAGTTTGAGAGATTCACAAAGCAAACTTTGTAACTTTGTGAATTCACACCTCCCTTAGGTGTGCCTCCAGAAGGAAGAGTCAACCTTTGGGAGATGATGTATAAGAAGTGGACTCAGTCAGGAGTTCAGCTGAATTTAGATTGAGAGGGGAGCATCAAGTGAATTCAGCCAGAAACCCTCTCTGAGTGAGGAGTTTTACTTCGGAACATTGACTGGGGTCAGAGACGAGCATTCTGGGAGATTGAGAGCCAGAAGCCCTCTCTCAGAGGCAAGACAGATTCAACTTGGTGCTGGCTCTGGAGGCTGAAGAAAGCAGAGGCAGAAGCAAAGGACAAAGCTGCAACAGCTCTTAGAACCAAGCAGAGAGATAGGCCTCAACTAACTGGGTTATTTTGAAAGGAGAAAATAAACATTTTCATTTTTAGCACCTGGCTGCATTTGGGTGATTATTACTTTCAACAGAAACTAAGGCTGCCTCCAGAAAACCTCCCCAAGAAACCTGCTCCCAGAGAGAACTATAATATTTTAAAGAAGAAAAACACCACATATAAAAATTGTTAATGTAAAGAGACATAAAATTAAATTCATTCTCTTATAACTTACTAGTTGTATGATCATGAGCAAGTAGCAACTTCTCTGAACCTGTTTCTTTTAGCAATAAAATGGAAATAATATCTGCAGTACCTACTCAAGAGAATTGTTATGATGCCCAATAAAAAATAAGTAATGGCTCACAAATATAAAAATTTTATATATCAGTTATTAATATTCATATCACTTCTGTTAAGGATAATAGCTAGAAGTGTGATTTCATTCACATAGAACTCCATGTTCAGGAAACTCCTAAGCCTTTTCCCCCCAGTATGGTACAACCTATCAGTCTTTCCAAATTCAATGTATATTTCCCATTCTAACATTTTTTCCTTCCATAGTAACTCTCTTACTTCTCTAAGACAAAGCTTCTTAAACTGGGTTGTGATGCCATAGAAACCATGTAGCTGAATTTGGGAGTCATAAAATTATCAGTAAATATTTGATTTGTATACCTATTTTATTTTTAATGGGTATTTTATGTTACACGTATTATGTTTTATACATGTTATATACCTATTTTTCTGGTGTCACATAAAAAATTTCTCAGGCTAAAAGAGGTCACAAGTGAAAAAAGTTTTAGAAGCACTAGTTAATATGATCTACTAATAATTGACTTTGTCCAAGTCATTTAATGACCTCTTTCTATTCAGATCTATTCCAGAACATTTACAGGGATGTACTTGTACTTTCCTTTTGAATTTTTTTTTTTTTGCATAAAATACATCCTAATTTCTATGAAACTAGTAGTTCCAAGAAATTAAGGACTAATTATAATAAGCTATCTCTTGAATTATTCTTTTGGTTAAATCTTATTTCCACAAAGGACTTTTCACTCCTTAAAGGAAGGGACTACAGAACTAAGTACCTGAGTATTGCAAATAATGAATGAATTTTGTGAAGTAGTGGCATGTATTCAAATTCACATTATTCAAAGTTATAATTTTATAAGATTATTGGTTCTAGGCCAATGAAAATATTCAGTCTGATTTCAAAATAAGGTAGTTACTTTACAGGATCTATTATTTGCCCTTATTAGGACCTGGCTATCTTCCTTTAATGTTTAGCACATGTTAATTAACTGAGTGATAGAAAAAAAATCTCTCTAAACAGCACAAAGACACAAAATTTGATGGGAAAGTTGAAAGCTGAAGGATTGCTTTCAATGAGAAAATTATAAATGTTTAAAAAAAATTTTTTAAGGTTGACTTAAACGTGTAATTTAGTTTTCAGTAAAAAGTCAAAATGGTCTGAAAACCTCTCCTGTTTGAAGACAAAAGATCTTTAATTCACAAATCTCTGGTACTATATACTGATGTCGTTATTCTTAGAGAATCATTAATGAACTACTTAGCCCCCTATTTGCCTCTTAATCAGGTCAGTTAGGATAAGACATTGTCGTTATCAAGGAGCTAGCCCCATGCTGGTTAAAGACTCACAGACCATGACATAGAAGTAACGTAGCAGTTGGTTTCCAAAATATCCAACTTCTCCATTCTATTCAGTCTACATTTCATCAAACTATATAAAAAGAACACACAGTTCTAAAATTAGCCTAGGGTAATACATAATACAGCTGGCTAGTTTTTTGGGATTTATTTTTTGTTCACTCTAAGGATTTACATACATTTTTTGTAGTAAGGTCAATAGTGTTAACTTCTAACTATGCAAAATTAAATTAAATTTATTAACTAAATTTATTGCAGAATTCTGGCCTTGGAGGGTCATGGCCTAGTTCTGTTATGCCTTGCCTCTAGCATGGCCCTGGTTAAACACATCAAATCTCACTTTCCTTACATTTGAACTAAATTACCATAATCACTTTGAAAACTTCTTTTCAAGTGCCCCCAATCACTCTCCCTGTCACCTAAAGGCATCACAGAGACCTGTCTGACAAGTTTCTCCTGAAGCTCAAAAGAAAGTGTCTATATCTGTATGGTGGGGGGAGGTAGAGATGCTTAAAAGGAGTTTAAGAGGCTGTATTTATACACATATACACCTATATACATATATTCAGCTTATAATTAGAAATAAAAATCTGAAAACATCTATATATGTGTATATATTACATAATATATACCAAATATACATTTGTATATAAAATATATATACCTATGTGTGTATATCAATGCTCTCAAACTTTCCATTTCTAAAGAATAAGAATCTCTACACTTTTCCCCCTTGATAGATGCCAAAAGTTAATCAATAATTTCAACTACCAGTTACTAGGTCTTTCAGATCTTGGTCCCAATATGTTTTGAAGAAAAAAGTGTCTATGTTGGGACATGAAAAAATAAACTCCTAAATTTCTAAATTCATATCCTACTCTTTCCTTTCCTTATCTCCATCTCCCCATATATCACCCCTGCCATCAATGTTTCTTTCTTCCCCTCTCCTTTCTCTCTCCTCCAATGCTACTTATTTATATTTCTTTCTTACTATCTCTTTGCCATGTATTTATATTTCTTTCTTACTGTCTCTGTCTTTGTGTCTCTGTTTCTCTGTGCCTCACTTCCTTTTTTCTCTTTCTATTTGTTTGTTTTTCTCTCTGTGTGTGTCTCTGTCTCTTTGTATGTCTCTCTCCTTTCTTTAACTGTGTTCCTCTCTTTCTGTTTCTCTCTATGCCTCTCTCTGTGTCTGTCTGTGTCTGCCTCTGTGTATATGTGTCTGTGTGTCTCCTTGACTTCCCTCTCTCCCTCTTTTCTTTCTTGATCCCTCTTACTATTTTCTCTTATCTCTCATTTTCTATCTCTTTTGTTTTGTATTTTAAGGAACGAGAAATTCCAAGTCAAAGGATCCATAATACCCAATTGCTACTGTATGTAGCATTATATTAACTGAGATATGTGCATTGTTTCTTTCATCCTATGGTTTTCTTTCATAGTTTATTACATTTGAAATATGGGGCCTGTAAACCATTTAATTCTTAATTTAAACCAGATTTAAATATAAGAATCTGATCTTTGTTTCTTGCTACTTTATGAATCACTCATTTCTTCATCTACTCTCCTGGAATATTATAAATAAAGCACCAGAGGACCTATGAATTAAACACTAAAAATGATATGAAAGGCAGTGCTGAATTAGATGTGTTAGAGAATAATAGATAGAGAACTAGCTTTGGAATTAGGAAAATATGGTTTGAGTCTTGCCTATGACATATACTACACATGTGACCACAGGCCATTTAACCTTTCAATGCTCTCACGCAATTTTTTGAGGCTATAAATTACAGCAGAGTTGCTGATATTTTGGTGAAGGGAGTTACCACTATGAGAGTTCCTCCACATTGATAAAATTATGTCTGAAGAAAAGCAAAAATTACAAAGCAATAAATTATTCTTTCTTCAAAATAAACAAAATTTTTAAAACCTCAAAAACCACAGCACAATCTCCCTTAGCATAAGTGTCATTGAACTGAACCTGAAAAAGACCTGAGAAACTATTTGACCCTTCATTTACCAAACAAGAAAACCGAAGTCCAGAAAAGTTGTGACTTGCCAATGTTATGTAGATATTGTATAGCAGAACTCTTTATATTCCAATCACCTGCTGGGCAGTCAGTGGATGCATCTTCATGTAATCTCTACAGCAACTATTTCAGGATTTCCTCGTTATAACTAAAGAAAATGAGATATAGACATTAAATATTCTGTTCTCAGTCACCCAGTGAACTTGATAACTGTGCCAGTGGTACAAAGCCAGCATACTCTTATTTCAAAGCTCCTTCTCTACTGTGAGAGCTTCCTTCAGTATTTCAACATTTCTTTCCAAACTGCAAATTAGAAATATTGCTAAACTTTGAGCTGAGTTGACATGATCTGCTAATAACATGTTCACACAGGTGGGGCTCTATTGGGTGCTTTCCTAAGAATTCAGCCTTCTCCACTTGCTCTCCTTACTGAAAAATCAATGACAGCAAAGTGCTGGCACAGTTGTTTCTTTTTATTAAAAAGAGGGAGGGGGAAGGAAGAAAGGAAAGAAGAGGGAGAGAGAAAAGTCAGAGAAGAAGGAGAAAGAGAGAGAGAAGAGAGAGGGGGAGGGAAGGAAAGAAAGGGAGAGGGAAGGAAGGAGAGAGAGGGATAGAAAAGGAAGAAGAGAGGGAGGGAGGGAAGGAAGGAGAGAGGGAGAGAGAGAAGGAAGGAAAAAGGAAGGGAGGGAAGGAAGGACAGAGGAAGGGGGGCAAGGAAGGAAGGACAGAGGGAGGAAGGGGAAGAGAGAGAGAGAAACAAGTCAGCAAGTTTCAAAACTGCCCTATTTTAAATGTCTTTCAAGCTGGAACATCAACATTCTTTCATGTGGAAAAACAAATCCTTTTACATCTGGAAAAGGAGTAGTGTTAAAAACTCTTTACAGCTATTCAGTGTTTGAAAAATAACAATTAAAAAAATACTTTACTTAAGACTGTTTCCTCAGTCACACAATGGGGATAATAATAGTTGCACAGGTATTTATCTTACAGGGTCATTGTGAGGCTAGGACCATGAAAACTACCATGTTCCCTATCAACCTGAGCTACCATCATCATATTTGTGTTTATAGCAAACATCCTTCTTGGGAAATAACTTGGTATTTTGTGTTTGCCTATGACAAAACACCAAGTAGTCAAATTTCCTCCTTTACACTTAGTTATTAAAAAATAAGAAATTATTTACTAGCATTGCCTTTTGTTGTTAAGTTTGCTGAGAACATAAATTACATTAAATTCATAACTAGGGGAAAAGTTAAGCTATAATGTCAATTTCTCTAATGCCTGTCTGAGATTTACTGACTTCCAGCATCTTAGTGAGAAAAGCTTTTGTCCTTGGGAACAAGGACAAATTGGTCAAATAAAATTAGAGCCAATGGGTATTTATTCTGTCTTCTGAACTGACAGGCAAGATCAAAATCCTTGTCCCAGGTCTTTATCTGATTTAGGATTAGAACAGTCCCTTTAGTTCTAGTTAATTTCTGATTTTCAAACTTCATATCTTTTCAGATCATATCAAGAAGACTGAGTTCTCAAAAACTGCAAAGAGTTTTGTGGCTCTAAGATGTCATAGTGTCTCTCACTTTGCAAGATCTTCTGGGCCTACCATTTAAATGAACAATGGAAGAGGAGGAGGAGGAAGAGGAGAAAGAAAAGAAGGAGGAGAAGAAGAAAAAAAAAGGAAAAGGAAGAGAGAGAGTGGGAGGAGAGGAGAAGGAGAAAAAGGAGAAAGAAGGAAGAGAAAGAAGAGGAGGAGGAGAAGAAGAAAAAGAATGAGGAAGAGAAGGAGAGACAACAAAGACAATAATGACAATGACAGCTAATTGGAGCCACTGGAAGGCACTTATCTCAAATCCTTTGTTTTAAATTCATATACAACTGTGGCTGATAACAATTTGTAGACTTTGAGCCTCCCTACACATAAGTCTTGTCTAAATATAAATTTCTTATTAATATTACTATCTATCTAATTTCCTTTTTATTCTTTCCTTTCTTCAGGGCTACCCTTTCCCAAAGTCATTAGTCTCATTATTTCCTGCCAATTTGAATATCCTCTGGGATATTTCTTGAGACTTCTCTCCCCATATAACATCCAAAGCAGTAGATCAATTCCTTCATTTACATGAAAGAATCTTTACCTTTTCTCCCATTCTTGTAAAGCCCTTTAAAAAATTTTTTTTTAATATTAGAGCTACTTACTTGAAAAAAAAAATAATTCACTTAAGGTGGGCATGTTAGTCTTCCTCAGGCTCTTTGTATTTTAATAAAAGTCTCCTAGAAATCAGCTGTGTGCTAAATTATTTCTCCAGGTAGTTTTCATTCTTTCCATGGCCTTCAGTGGCATGAATGAGATGGAGTGAGATCACTTTTAAGGTAGCTTTACAAGACTAACATTCTATGACAATTATAATTTTAAACTCTGGCAAGAGGTTGGCTGCCCACAAAGACCCTGGAGTTGTAAGGTTTTGTTTTGTTTTGTTTTTTTTAGATTAAGAATAGAAAAAAAAATTAATGTGAGATCAGTCCTCAAAAAGTAGAGCATTTCATGTGTATCTTTTGAGGAGCCCCAAGGAGAAAACTAAGCATATAGAGAGAAAGGAGGATGCTTATCCCATTACGCAGCATAACCATGGCAGTCAGAACATTCAACAGTTGCTATATCCTTCTAAAAAACTATGAAACATGATTTCTAAATGGACAAGTCAGGAGGTATATGACCAAGATTTTTTATCCTGGCACCTGCTCTTGCCTTCAACTTCATTGTCAGTTAAATAATGCATCTAATTTTATTTATTTGTTTTATTTTTTTTCCATAAATATCCATAATTTACTCCATCCTTATATAGAATGGTATCCCCCTTTTTAAGGAGAATAACTCCTAATGGAGGGCTGAGAGCTCAGTCCATTATTAGAAAGTTTTGCTCTCTTATTGGGAGTATAAAAATTAGATATTTCATAAGTGTATTTCCAATCACATAATTACTACGAATGCAGGATTTTTTTTTAATAAATTTGTCCAGAAAGACAAAAGTCTTAGAGTAATTGAACATTATACTAGTTTAATGTCATAAGCCATATGAATTAATATGTGTAGAATGTTGGTCATTGTAATAGACAAATGGAAGAAATCTTTTCAGGCAAGGGTGTATTAAAACCATACTAAATAGCCAGCCACCCATCAATATAGCTTTATTGTCTGCTATGTGCCAAACACTCTGCTGAGTGCTAGAAATATAAAGAAAAGCAAAAGATAGTCTATATTCATGAGTAGTTCACAATCTAATCAGCCAAATTCAGACTTGTAAAAGATCTTAGCTTAAAAAGGCCAAGATTTCATACTACATTCACGTCTATTTGCAGCATCCTGGTCTATATCTGGATGGCTCCAAAGGAGAAAGTAAGGCTGATGACTGCATAGCCCTCCCTTATGTAAATTCAATTCACTTTCATGTCGTGACATCACCTCCCTGATGTCATGGTCTTCTTCAAGAACAAAGGACTAACCACAAATAACAATCTTATCCAATTAAAGTATAACCTAAATTAGGTATAAGAAGCCTCCACCAAGGAAAACTAAATCTCTTCAAGTTATAATCATCTTGAGCAAATAACACTTAGGAAATATCTGCAGGGCTTGAATGAGGCAGAAAATACCGGAGGTGCAATCCTGTAAAACAGCCTACAGGGAACTGGCTCAGTAGCTCTTGGCTATATTGGGAGAAGGGGGAGGAAAGAGAAAAAGGCAGTGAAAGAGAGAGGAGGTGAAGGAGGGGGAAAAAGAGGGAAGAGTGAAAAAAAGAGGAGGGGGAAAGAGAAAGGAATGGAGGGGGAAAAAGCAGGGGCCTTGGAGAAGGTGCAACAGAGGCATGGAGACAGAGGAGATAAGTGCTCCCAGCCACCCCAAAAGCTGGGATGTGAGGGAAGCACCTGGGGTACAGAACCTGTTTCTCCTGGAAGCTAGGAAAAAAAAGAAAAGAAAAGAAAAGTAACAGACATCAAGTCAAAGGCATTAGAGATGGTAAAGTTATTTCCCTTTGAATATATTTTACCACTTCAAGGACAGAACAGCAGGATAAGCAAATACTTAAAACATAATTCATTTCTGGAGGCTGGTTCATTACCATAAATATGGCAGAATTTTAAAAACCATCGAACGGAAAACAGATCCAAACTGAGTGCTGATACTTCCAACACTGCTGTTCAGCAGCTTCTCCCTCCCAACAAAGAGAAATCAATGCGTGCTGCTGAAGATATCAAATGTTCCAGTGATAAATCAAACAGATTGAAAGAGAAGAATCCCAATAGATTCACAAAAGCACAGAAATTAAAGCAAGAAAGGAGTCAGTAGATTATGCAACCTCTATGATTGGGTCATCTGTTCAGTCAAATCTGCTGATACTATTTTCCAGAGGAGTTTTTTTTTTTAATATTGAAAGGGAAAAAAAAGACATAAATCAAGTAAATAAAACAATTTTGTTTACCAGAGCAGTTACTAGAAAATGTCATCTAGATGCCCAGTCTTAGTCAGGTATGCTAGCAGTGAAGGTAGTTAATGAGGAAAGGGATGAGCAATAGAGCTGATAATGCTCATAGCAGAGGTGCAATGGATAGATCACTGGACCTAGAGCCAGAAAGACATGAGTTCAAATTCAGACTTAGTCTGTGATCCTGAATAAGTCATTTAATCTTTTTCTGTCTGTTTCCTCATCTGTAAAGATATAATAATAATATTTATTCCTCAATTCTATTATGAGGATAAAGTGATAAATATTTGTACAGCACTTTGCAAACTTTACAACTCTATACAAATGCTAGCTATCATTATTTTATTATGGCTGATAATCAAAGAACAATTATGATCATAGAATCTTTAGAACTGGGTGTGAACATAAGATCATAGATTTAGAGTTGGAAGTGGTATTTAAAGACTATCTAATAAAACTTCTTCATTTTTTATGTATAAAGAAGCTGAAACCCAGAGAGGTTAAGTCATTTGCCTAATGTCACATAGGCAGTACACAACAGGGTTCAGATTAAAACTCATGTGTTCTATTTCTAAATTTAGTGTTTTGGAAGTTAGAGTTCATCCAAGCTCTACTTTTATAAATGGGTACTCTTAATCCTAGAGAAATATTTCAAACAAATTGTATGTATCTCTGTAAAATATTAACCTTGCAAATTAATTTTAATTGCATTATTTAAAAAAATACTAAGCATATAACAGCAGTGTGGGAAAGAAGCCTAGAGCATATTAAATGTGAGTATTTAAAAAATAAAATTCTCAACATAGACAAAAATGAAAGGGGTTCCATTATTAATCTACAAAGTCAAGAAAGACATTTTCCCTACCTATCTTTACTTTTAAAAGGAAAAGTATAGGATTATAATGTTAAACTAATATATTTTACAGAAAAAAATCCCAGGCTATAGATTGTATTCTTGTGAAGCACTTGTACTATAATCATCAAACATTATTTGACCTTGATCATGAACAACTTTACAAGACAGCAAAGTGCCACTTAATGAAGTTTAACTGTACACAATGTGACTAATGTATATCAAAGAGAAATAGAAGAGAGTAAGGAAGATGAGAGTACCTGGTGGCTTTTAGCAAACAACAAAAGAAAACCACCAAACACTAAATATGTGCTTCCACCACTTAATTGCTTATGTCTAGGAACAAAAAAGGAATGAGAACTTTATATCCCTCAGAACTCAGAGCTCTTGACATCAGCATTCTGCTGCCATTAAATTTTAAGCTAAATAAAAAGTGTCTCAATAGATCAATCAGTAAGTGAATCACAGAGGTAATTAATAGGGCTATTCAATGTTGATATTATAATGCATAATAACTGGAATTTACACTGACAGGCTTCATGGTGAAATGGATAAATAGCTGACCTTAGAATTAGAAAAACCTGAGTTCAAGGCCTGTTCATGATAACTTAGTTGCTGAGTGACCATTAGCAAATCACTTATCCTCCCAATGGTTCCATGTTACACTTTAAGATTAAGTTATAAAAGAGTAACCAATCTCCATCAGTGGAGTGAGTTCCCCAAAGGAGAGTTTCCTGCATTCACACACACACACACACACACACACACACACACACACACACACACACACAAATGCTCACATTCTTCAACCTAGTCAAAGCAGACTCTTCTCTAGTTTCCTGCTTCTTTGCCTTTGTTTGAACTATTTATTTTACACAGAATGATCTTCCTCTCCCTCTCTGTCTTGACAGAACAATTCAGGGCAACTGAGTGTCCCAGAGAATAGAGTTGGGCCTGGAGGGCCAGGAAGTCAGCAAGATTCATTTTTCTAAGTTCACATCTGGCTCAGACACTTTGCTGTCTATGTGACCCAGGACATGTCACATACCCTTGTTTGTCTCAGTTTCCTCAGCTGTGAAATGAGATGAAAAGAAAATGGCAAATTATTCCGATATTTCTACCAAGAAAACCCCGAATGGAGTCACTAAGAGTTAAGTGCAATTGAAACAACTGAACAACTACAAAAGTTCAGCTAAAATACAACAATCCCATGATGTCTTTTTTGATCTCCACAAGTGACAATCTTTTCTTCATATGGCCTTCCCCTAACTTCTCTTAATTAAACACGATATTATTCTGTATTGCAGTTATGTTACACCAAAAAAGCAAGGACCTTTATCTAAATTTTCATCTTCCACAGTGCTTAGCATGATAACTCTAAATTTTAGATGAATTGCTTATTGCCAATGATGGTCATCATTACTTCATGGTGCAGAAGGGTATCTCTTTCAGCTGGTGAAACCATAGCTTGAACCATACAAAGGATCATAATGGCAAGTTGGAAGGTACTATATAGGTCATCTAATACAACCCTTTCCTTTTCCAGATGATGAAATCAAGGCCCAGAGATAGAAAGCTATCCAAAGTCCCACAAAGAGTCAATAATAAAATTGGGGTTTGAACCTGCATCTTTACACCAAACTTAGCATTCTTTCCATTTTTCTATGAGGAAAATAAAATTGGATTATAAATAATATTTTTCATATCTTAAGCTTTAGTTATCAAACTAAAAGGGAATTAAATAATCATTCTTTAAGCTTTGAGCACAAACTAATTCTAAGACTATTCTAAGATTAAGCATTTATCCCAACTTTTACACCATAGGCAGTTTCATATATGTTAATATAATTTATCCTGATGAATCAGGTTTTTTAAAAAAATTGACTAAAATGCCCATGCTTTTTGACCTACAGATTTCTCTGGTAGGTATATACCTCCAAAGTGATCATTGACAAAAAAGGGAAGTATTATATTCACCAATATATTTGTAGAAGAACTTTTTTTATGGCTATAAAGAACGATAAACAAAATTGATGTCCATAGATAGGGCAATGGCTAAATAAATCATATATGAATGTAATGGAATATTGTCATGCTATAAAAAGTGATGAATGTAATGAGTACAAAGAAATGTAGATAGACTCACATGACCTGATGCAGAATGAAGTAAGCAGTCAGGAAAACAATACTCTGAGTGACCACAATGACAGCAATAACATAAATGGAAAGAACAAGCACAATTAAAAATAAGTGAGACAAAATTATAAATAACAAGCTTGACCCCAAAGAAAATATATGATATAAAACTTTACCATTTTGAAAAGTTGATGAGAGGGGTCCACAAGTCTGGAACTTTGCAAATAATGTCAGATTTTTAATGTATTGGTTGATTTAACTGATTTTTTTTCTTTTCTTTTTATATCACTTAGATTTTTTCCTAAATTCTTCTGCCTTAAATAGAGCTATCCCTGATAAGAAAGATTTTTAAAAAGAAAAAAAGGAAGAGGAAAAGGAAACCAGCTAAACCAATTGCTGAGACACTACAAGAATTATGCTGCAAGTTAGGACAGAAAAATAGGGGAAGAGAGGGAACACAGAGGAGAGAGAGAAAAGATAATACCTAAATGAAAAATGAACATTAACTCTCTAAAAAATGTTAGTATACTCTGTCAAGCAGTGATTTTGTTCTATTACCAATTACTCATTTCAAACAGGTATGCCTAATCTTATTGCTGGCCCAGCTCCTGATGGTTTCTAGCAATTATACCACGACATGTGACTGCTCCTTCAGGTAAACCTCAATAAGACCTTGTAATTCACGGAAATGAGATATAATGCCTCTCTGTGCTGAAGAGTGCAGGAAATCGAAGTCCCCATTTCTCTTTTCCCTACTCTAGAGTTCTTGACTAAAACTAAGAAGGGCCTCACTTCCATTTAGCAATTAGGGCAAACTATAGTGAATAAAAGCCTCAGTTTCAGGGTTGTTTGGATCTGGCAGAAAGCCAGGCATACTGATTTGTGCTACATAGGATGAAAAGGGAGAAGAAGGGGTGCATCTTAGTGACCCTGGAATTAGCCAGAAAGCCAACAGATGGCACTCATCTAGCTTTCAGATAATTTTATAACAATGACCATAACTAGATGAACACCACATAGTATCTAATTTGAGTTTGGACACAATGAGAAAAATGCTGTGATAAAACCCACTTCCTTAAATTTATGATACAAAGTTCAAGTTTGAAGCATTTTTATCTGCAGCATTTTTTTAAAAAATTTTTTGTTCAATCATGATATAATAAAAATTTCACAAGGTATAGGCCCAACAAAGATTAATAAAATTATAAATGTTTCTGTTGGGAGTGAAGTTGTAAAGAAACAGATTCATTTATCATAAGAGTTAATGCAACTTGGTATAGTCTTTCTGGAAGGTGATCTGACAATAACTGACAAAACTGGTTCTTGTTCCATTTGTCTTCCACATTCTTGTTATTGGAGTTATCTTTGAGTCTTCCTCTCTCTCGCCTTTCAGTAGTTATATGGCACTGTTTATCCTATCTATGCAAGAGCTGTTCTATCATTTTCCCCCTACTTCCATTATTAGTTTTAGGCCCTTGTTACTCTCTGTTTGACCTTTTACAATAAAGATAATAGGAACTCAGATTTATCTATCATTTTAAGGTTTACAAAGCATTCAACATACATTAGCTCATTCAATCCTCACAAAAAATGCTTTTGCAGTGAATATAATTGTTATCTCTGTTCCACAGATCTAGCCTCCCTATAATGTGGATGACTTCATACTGGTTTTGTCAGGTTGCAGAGCCTTCTAATACAGATCTGTGAACACTTCAAAGATTTTGATTGAATCCTCATCATTCTTACAGAAAAAAAATTACATAAGGACTGTCTACTGTCTTATTTATGAAAAGCATTCAGGCTATTCTATTGAGTTTATCCATCAGGTATATAGCTGAAACAACACAAATGGATAAGCTGAGCATAGAATTAAAGAAGAACAAAGTGAGCTTCTTTGCCTTCAGGAAGTTGTAAAATGCCTTGACTGACTTTAAATGTCCACCAGAAACAAAGGTCTATTTAAACAACAACATTCTACTCATGTTATATGTCTATGAACTTGGGTCAAAGTAGATTCAAGAACTGAAAGCATCACAGAAAGCATGATAATGATAAATGTGAGCAGACTGCAAAACAAACAGGTCTCGAGGATGTTATTAAGAAAATGTGTCCTACTAGCCTCGGCAATAAGAGTCGAGAAAGATATTAAAGGAATTAGAGTAGGCAATGAGGAAACCAAATTATCACTCTTTGCAGATGATATGATGGTATACCTAGAAAACCCCAGAGATTCTACTAAAAAGCTACTAGAAATAATTCATAATTTTAGCAAAGTAGCAGGATACAAAATAAATCCCCATAAATCCTCAGCATTCTTATACACCACCAATAAAACCCAACAGCAAGAGATACAAAGAGAAATTCCATTCAAAATAACTGTTGATAGCATAAAATATTTGGGAATCTACCTACCAAAGGAAAGTCAGGAATTATATGAGCAAAATTACAAAAAAGTTTTCACACAAATAAAGTCAGACTTAAATAACTGGAAAAATATTAAGTGCTCTTGGATAGGCCGAGCGAATATAATAAAGATGACAATACTCCCTAAACTAATCTATTTATTTAGTGCTATACCAATCAGACTTCCAAGAAAATATTTTAATGATTTAGAAAAAATAACAACAAAATTCATATGGAACAATAAAAAGTCGAGAATATCAAGGGAATTAATGAAAAAAAAATCAAATGAAGGTGGTCTAGCTGTACCTGATCTAAAATTATATTATAAAGCAGCAGTCACCAAAACCATTTGGTATTGGCTTAGAAATAGATTAGTTGATCAGTGGAAAAGGTTAGGTTCACAAGACAGAATAGTCAACTATAGCAATCTAGTGTTTGACAAACCCAAAGATTCTAACTTTGGGATAAGAATTCATTATTTGATAAAAACTGCTGGGATAACTGGAAATTAGTATGGCAGAAATTAGGCAAGGACCCACACTTAACACCACATACCAAAATAAGATCAAAATGGGTCCATGACCTAGGCATAAAGAACGAGATTATAAATAAATTAGAGGAACATAGGATAGTTTATCTCTCAGACTTGTGGAGGAGAAAGAAATTTGTGACCAAAGATGAACTAGAGACCATTACCAATCACAAAATAGAAAATTTTGATTATATCAAATTAAAAAGCCTTTGTACAAACAGAACGAATGCAAACAAGATTAGTAGGGAAACAACAAACTGGGAAAACATCTTTACAATTAAAGGTTCTGATAAAGGCCTCATTTCCAAAATATATAGAGAACTGACTCAAATTTATAAAAAATCAAGCCATTCTCCAATTGATAAATGGTCAAAGGATATGAACAGACAATTTTCAGATGAAGAAATTGAAACTATTACCACTCACATGAAAGAGTGTTCCAAATCACTATTGATCAGAGAAATGCAAATTAAGACAACTCTGAGATATCACTACACACCTGTCAGATTGGCTAAGATGACAGGAAAAAATAATGATGAATGTTGGAGGGGATGCGGGAAAACGGGGACACTGATGCATTGTTGGTGGAATTGTGAACGAATCCAGCCATTCTGGAGAGCAATCTGGAATTATGCCCAAAAAGTTATCAAACTGTGCATACCCTTTGATCCAGCAGTGTTTCTATTGGGCTTATACCCCAAAGAGATACTAAAAAAGGGAAAGGGACCGGTATGTGCCAAAATGTTTGTAGCAGTCCTGTTTGTAGTGGCTAGAAACTGGAAAATGAATGGATGCCCATCAATTGGAGAATGGCTGGGTAAATTGTGGTATATGAATGTTATGGAATATTATTGCTCTGTAAGGAATGACCAGCAGGATGAATACAGAGAGGCTTGGAGAGACCTACATGGACTGATGCTAAGTGAGATGAGCAGAACCAGGAGATCATTATACACTTCGACAACAATATTGTATGAGGATGTATTCTGATGGAAATGGATTTCTCTGACAAAGAGACTTAACTGAGTTTCATTGGATAAATGATGGACAGAAACAGCTACACCCAAAGAAGGAATACTGGGAAATGAATGTGAACTATTTGATTTTTGATTTTCTTCCCGAGTTATTTTTACTTTCTGAATTCAACTCTCCCTGTGCAGTGGGAGAACTGTTCGGTTCTGCAAATATGTATTGTATCTAGGATATACTGCTACATATTTAACATATATAGGACTGCTTGCCATCTTGGGGGGGGAGGAGAGAGGGAGGGGAAAAAACGAAACATAAGTGATTGCAAGGGATAATGCTGTGTAAAAATTATCCTGGCATGGATTCTGTCAATACAAAGTTATTATTAAATAAAAAAAAAAAAAAGAAAATGTGTCCTATCTAACCTGCATAGTTCCTCTAATACTTATGCATAGTGCTCTGCTCACAGTAAGTGCTCAATGATTATTAATTTTATTTAAATTTAAGAAAGAAGTGAGAAGCACTTCAGCAAAGATTCTTAACAGCCTTTTATATCATATCAAACACCTCAAAAGTGCTTAAATGCTTGGTTAGAAATGGCTATACTGACCAATGGAATCAAGCATTCTTTTGGGTAAAAGCTGAGTATCTGCTCTCAAGAAGCTGACATTCTAATTTCAACATGCAAAAAAAAAAAAAAGAAAGAAAAAGAAAAAGAAAAGAAAAGAAAAGAAATTGTACATGCAAGATCTATGCAGTGACAATGGAAGTTAGTTGAAAGTTCTGAATTCAAGTCCTGCCTTTCATAAATGATAGCTATGTGACCATACGTAAATCATTCTAACTCCCAAGGCTGCAGCAGATATCTAATAGCTAAATTACAGGAAAGGTGCCAATCCTCATTTTATGGATGGAATATCCATACTAATGAAATCAAAAGTCTAGAAATTGGGTGTATTTTGCCATATAAACATGTATACTTATTCATGTATATTTATTGACATATATGTAAAATATAATTATAAAAGTTAAAAGGTGGTATAAAGCAAGTAAAGAGTTGCTACTGATATCTCTATTTTTATATGTACTTTTTGCAGCAGAAATTGTACTTCTAACTTTACCCATTTATGCAGAAACCACCAAAAGAACCTAGAGCTAAAATTGTTCTATAGAGTATACACAACTATAGTGACTATATAATGTTCACACATGGTAGAAGCTCATTAGTGTTCACTGAATGCACTATTTTTCCTCTTTTATTTGGGGAACTTGGTATTAATTATTGACATACCTGATAGCATATTAAAATTATCTCTAATTAAAAGTCACATTCAATATAGCAGAATAGATTTGATGGCTCTTGCAAGTTCTTTGTAGTAAATAGGTGTAATGATCACGTATTTAAAATCAGCCGGAGTCAGGAACTCAGGTTAAGGGAAAAATCTTCAGTCTTTATTGAAGTGAAGAGGTGAAAAAAGATTGTGATAGCAATATGGGCAGCTGCGACAGGAAGCCAGCTAGCAGAGGGAGAGCAAGATATCTGAGCTCTCCTCCCCTTCCTTTTTCACTCCCCTGCCTCCACCCACCAGAATTGTCATTTCCTATACAACACATCAGGACTTGCACAAAGAGTGGGTGGGGGCCATTCTTTCTCCAAGCTTATATATTAATAGAGTATGGTCCAATTACTATTTAGCCTCATGTGCTTGGGACCTCAGTGCATCGACTCAAGCCTTAGCCCATTACAAATAGGCCCCTAAATTCTAACTGAAATTACCTTTTTTACAAAAATTATATTACTATATTACTGTTTTTAAACAAAAACAATAAGAGAACATAAAGCTCTAATATCTATCATGGCTTATATAAACTATCATATTGATGTTTTGATAAGCTCATGATCTGAAAGCAAGAAGACACCTTTAAGCCTTCTTATTTATTTTTTTCTCTTTGATTTTCCTTATTCATTCATTCATTTATTCACTTGAGACTAGGTCTCCCTATCTCATACAGGCTGGAAGCACAGCAAGCTACTTATCTTCTGATCTACCTATTGATTGACATTGAAAGTTTGACCTGCTCCATTTCTGACCTGTGGTATTTTCCCTTTCCTAATTATCAGACTTGTGGTCCCACACTCCTGGAGGCTTGCCAAATTGGTTCTGCATTTACTGTAGATATCCCATTGGCTTTAGGCCTATTATAGTTCAGAACTTCCATGTTCAAGCCATCCCCTAGTCTCAGCTCTCCCCACACCCTAAGGTTTGACAGTCACATGATACAATACCTGATTAAGTCATTTTTCTCAAATGTTAGGGTAATAAAACTATAGAATGGTTATATCTGGCTATTGCGGCACAATGAATGAATTCATACTAACCGTTTTCTTTTTAGAATTAAAGAATTTTAATTCTGCTGGAATGGACTTTGGAGATTAGAGCACATTACAATGGGAAGAGCCTTCATTTTAGAATTAGAGACTTGTGTTTAAATCCAACTCTGCTATTTAGTGCCTGTGTGATCTTGGGTCACAACTTCCTCTCCTCAATCAGGGAGTTGGATTAGATGACCCATAATCTAAATTATTTTCTTTAATTCATTTAGGAAGGATCAGTGGAGAGTAGCTGTAAATCTTCCAGTGATTATTTTTAGCTTAATTCTGTGACAAGGATACATTTTTATTTCTCTTGTATAAAGGTGTTCACATAAGAAATGACATGATACAAATTTGGTTCCTTCAAAAATAGTGTCAGTAGAAAGGACAGATTGAATTAAATATGAAGTACTCTAAGAGGAATTTCCCAGATGGCATTATAGCTCCTATGTCTTGAGCTCACTTTCATATTACAAAGTACTCTAACATACATTGGCTAAATGGAAGTTCCTAATGGCCCTATGAGAAAGGGAAAGTGGGAGTGTTGTCCCCATTTTTAAGATGAGTGCATTGAAATTAAATGTTTTTCCAAAGGAAATGTAGCTAATAACTATTTTATATTTTTGTCCTTCGTTTTTGAAGAGGACAAAAATGACATAACTATGTTAGACTCCAGCTACAGTGTATCCATTTGTAACTGATAAAACCAATACTAGCTCAGAATGCTCTGCCACAGGTCGGACACAAATAGTCTGAATGAACATTTGAGGTAGATGCTCTAAATTTGCACATCTCACATTTCTTCTGAGCTAATTCAATTCTACTTTGCTCATAGAGCACAGCTCCTTCTCTGATAAGGGCACACTATCCTGAGCAATCCTGTGCCAGTGTCTCCCATGTCAATTGATTCTAAAGCTCTTAAGAGATGTCCTGAGAGTGTACTTGTATTGCTTTTGCTGACCACCTTATGAGCTCTTGCCCTGTATGAGTTCTTCATTTAAAAAAAAAAAATTTGCTGGCAGAGGAGGGGAAGTAGTAGAGTCAAAGTGGGAAACCAGGCTTTTCTTATTCAGAGTACAAGGCTCTTTCCATTACATATTTCCACTATCTACTTGCCACTGTCTAAAATAATGAACTTGAAAGGAACATTCTAATGCAAATGAAAAAGCACTGGATTTCAAATCTAAGAAACTAGGCTCAACTCCTTAAAGTTCTTCCAATTTTCTGGGTCTCAGGTTGCTCAATTACAAAATTAAAAATTTATAGAGATAGAGCTGTAAAGGAAAAGAACTAAGGAAGTATATAGTACCTATTATGTACCAAACACTGTACTAGATGCTTTACACAAATTATCTCATTTCCTAGTCACAACAACTACATTTATTTTAATGTAGTTAAATGTATTTTGATGTAGGTACTATTATTTCCTGAATCAGGTTTTCCTGATTCCAGGCATAGAACTCTATACACTGTATCATCTAGTGGCCTCTAGGGAAGATGTTTTCTAGTCTAAACCTTTCATCTTACTAATGTGGAAATAGAAGCTCTCAATCCTTTTATTTATAAATTTATAAAATGAGGAGAGGTTGAGTAACTTGTTCAAAGTTACACAAATAGGAAGTACAAAAGGCAGGATTAACTTTGAGACGATAGCTACTGATTGTGATAGAACTAATAACCATCAGTGTTTCCTCATGGTATAAGGTTGGTGATGACTCCTCACTACTCCCCTACAATATGAATTAGTACCACATCTCCTTCTTCCCTCTTACAAGAGTGATTAGTTTTCCCTAAAAGGGGACAAAGTGATTCTTGGAACTTGGTGGGCCCATTTTCGTCTGAGACAGCTTCCTAGTTACCTAAGGGTATTAAAAGTCCCACCTAGGTAGGGCTGGGTTTCTTTAACTCAATGGATTTCTGAAGACCACATGAGTCATAGAAGCCTGCCCTGACACCTTTCTCCGATGAACTCATTCCCTTCTGGGAACAAGGGGAACCTTGTCCAAAGAACTAAGTGCCACTGTATCCTTGCTATATACAGGAAAGTAAACCTCCTTTTGTTAATATTCCAATGAATAGTGAGAGTCTAGTTTCATCCAAAAATTGAATCTGAACTGATGTTAGTCCAAGCTTTAACAACCATATTCTAGATCAGAGTATCTTAAACATTTTCCACTCTTTTTGCCTATGAAATTTTTACATGACCTCTAGTATACAGGTATATAAAACAAGTATCTAAAGTAAACACTTATTGATAATAAATCATATTTTCACAAATCCCACATTCAATTACAAGACCCTGTATGGAGTCATGACCCACAGTTTAAGATATATAAATAATCTCTGAAGCTCCTTACTACTAGAAAAGTCATTCAAACAGTTCTTTCAAACTTTAAGGTAAATATGCATCCAAGAATTCAAGTACCTATCCCAAATCCGTATTTAAATGGGAAAAAAGACTATTGTTTTATCCCCATTAAATTGAAATTCTTTGCTATATTATCTGTGTGACAAGTTTTTTTTTAGATCTTTCTGCCCTCAACACTGGTGGAAGTTGCCTCTGCCTACTTGTTGGGAGAGAGAGAGCTATCTATGTAAGTAGATAAGTACTTACCTAAGTAAGTATAATGGAAAATGTTCTGATTCTGAAGTCAGAAGATCTGCATTCAAATCCAATCACTGGTGCTAACAAATTTAATAACCTCAGGCAAGTCAATTAATAGTCCATAAATCTCTATTTCCTCATCTTTAAAATAAAGATGTTGCTGGCAGATAGGTGATGTAGTGGACAGGGCATTAGCTCTGATGTCAGGAAGACCTGAGTTCAGATCTGGCCTCAGACACCTAACACTTCCTAGCTGTGTGACTCTGGGCAAGTCACTTAACCCGAATTGCCTCAGCCAAATAAATAAATAAATGGTATATAATAACAAATAATAAATAAATAAATGACATAAAAGTGTTGGGAGTAGGAAGTCTCTGAGGTCCCTTTCTTCTTTAGTTTTATAACCAACGAAAAAAGTACAATAATAATAACCAAACAATAGCAACAATAATAAACAATATTAATAAAACAATAATAAAATATAATCATGTAATACAAATGGTTAAGACATAGATCAACATTAGAGAAGATTTTATAGTGGAATTGGGAGTAGAGATGGGGAGAAAAACAAGCATTGCAAATGGAGGCAGAAGCAAAGCTTCAGTGTTCTTCCCTCATCCCTACTCTCAACCTATCCCAGACAAATAGATCTCATCAGAGATAGTTTGCTCTCCTAGCAAGGTGAGAATTTCATTTTCTTCTTTTTTCTGCTAATAATTAATTGAGAAATGCCAATGTGCAATTTTCAAAATGCAAGATGCACCTCAGTCCTTGTCTTGACCATTTGAAACTGGTAAATCAGTACTTCATGTAGGTTAGCTAATAATGGTCATTTGATTCCCAGTCTTCATAAACAGACATACATAATTGGTCTTTTAGTTACAATTCTGTCTTTATAACATCAATTACATAAGTCAGATGTTTAATACCTGACCCATAATAATTCTGTTCTCGTTCAATGTCTTTTCTTTCTATGAACACATCTATTTGCCTTTTTCACAAAGCTAGCAATCTATTCATCTATTAGACAATAATGTAAAAATAGGGAGTCCAAGATGTACATATTATTGGAACCTCTATGAATTAATATATGGCTTCCTGGGGGACAAGATAGCCATACTGACTCAATATTAGGTAAATGGATAGAAAGGCATCACTGGGCAACTTTAAACAAATTACTAATTTTCTTACACATTAAAAGGGATGTAAAGAACACCTCTTATCACACCAAAGGGTTAAATTCTTTCAGGACAACATCACTGATTCTCTGCTAAGGCAAATAGAGTATATTTTCTGTTATTTATTTACTTATTTGTAAAGAACAGCTGCTTCCCAATACTACCACCAGCTGCTTTACAAATTACCCAACCATTAAGTGATTATTTCATATGACTTCATCCTAAGGACAGCTGGGATACCACCCACTATCTCAGCCCACTCTTCTTCCAACACTCCACCCTATCCCAACTAGGTCAAATTAATAAGAGCTTTTTCTTTTAAGAAAGTGTCATGATTGAAGTCTTTGATATTTGACCAACTATACCTTCAGGACAACCTGAGAAATAATATGGTATAGTAGTGAAATAGATATTTTCATTCAAGTTGCCAGAATATATGCCAGAAATACATTAGCTATGTAACTCTCTTGAACTATAAACTACAGGTTGTGGATCTGCATTGGTGGATGGAATTCCATGCTAGGAGTTCTGTATACTGATGAATGGGTCAGAACAACAACAAACAGTAGAAAGCCCATGCTAGAAAGAACTGTAGAAGGCAACTTATACAAAGCCTTCATTTTAATGTGGGAGAAAATGAGAACCAGAGAAACTATCCTAGTAGTTAATTAGTCACATATTCAAGATTAAAACTGGGCAGACACTTCTATTTTGGCAGGTTAATATATGAGTGTGTATTTAGTGCTCTTTTCTCTCTAAATATTCTATATCACTATTTTATTGCAGCCTGCTCTCTTAACGATTAGATACTACTGACAGAAGAAACTTAATTAAACTGATGATTATGGAAAGATGGCTGGGGCAAACTAATTTCCAATTTAAACAGATGAAACCACATTCATAAATTTAAGATTTGGGTATTGGGAGATGGAAAAAATTTCAAAATGCTAGCCTAAATATTGAAAAAAATATTAAAAACTAAAATGCTCTCATACAAATGTACATATTAAAAATGCTCTCACATAGATGTACACAAGAGTACATGGACCATTTGGATTGATACGAAATTTTGTTGTTCAATCATTTCATTTCTGTCCAACTCTTTGTGACCTCATTTATGGTTTTCTTGGGAGAGATACTGAACTGGTTAGCCATTTCCTTCTCCAGCCCATTTTGCCAATGGAAAAAGTGAGGTAAATATGCTTAAGTGACTTACCCAGAGTCACACAGTTTCTGAGTCCAGATCTGAAGTCAAGATGAGACTTTCTGTGTCTAGACCAGCACTCTATCCACTGTGCAATTTAGCAGCAGCTTGTAATAAATATTGACCATAATAATTAAAGTTGAGAAAACATCAAAATGGCCAAAATGTATACCTCCTTAAAAAAAAAAGGAAAAAAGGAAAAGAGTCCCCACAATTTAGAAAGCTTAGAGATGATTCAATTTGATCAATCAAACATATATTATGTTCCAGGCATGATCCTAAGTACATGTGTCCTAAAATACAAAGAAAGATAAAAAGATAGTACCTGTTTTCATGGAACTCAAAAACTATTAAGGAAAACAGCATGCAAAGAATCATATGTAATCAAAATATAGATAGGAGAAAGTGGAGAGAGTTTCTATATAAGGTAAGATTTTCATCCATACTTGAAAGCAACCAAAAGGTGGAGATGAAGAGGGAAAGTCTTATAATACACATGAGGAACAGTTAGTAAAAATGCTTAGAGAAGGAAAATGGAGAATCTTATTCAAAATCAAGGAAGCCAGTGTTGTATTATAGAATACAGGGGAGATAGTAAAGTTTATGAAGAATACAAAGAGAGAGAAAAGTCATATTATAAAGGACTTCATACAGAAACCAGGGTTAATGTGGTGCTACTGGAGTTTTCAATGCCTTCATTTCATACAAAAAAAAAAAAAAAAGTAAATCCTGAGAGGTTGTGTGAACTGGCTAAGATCACACAGATCTTAAGCACAAGAACCAGATTCAAATCCAGGGCTTTTCTTTTGAAAGCAGAATTTTTTTTCTCATCATATATTGTTCACTGATTCTTGTTCTATATCTCTGGATGTAAAACTTTATCCTTTACCTTATGCCCAGAATTTGCATTCTTGTATTTCTACTTTTATCTCATATCATAAGGGAAAGTCAGCCTCTGGATGTACTATTGATGCTCCCCAAAGCATCAATAGCTAATTGCCCTATATCAAAGCAAAGGTTTAGCCACATTTAGATAGCACAGTTGATAAAGTGCTGGACCTAGAGTTAGGATGTTCTAAATTCAGGTACCTTACTAGCCATGACAAGACACTTAATTTCTGCCTATCTTAGTTTCAACTTTAAAATGGAGATTAAAAAAAATCACCTACTTGCCAAGATCCTGTGAAAATCAGTAGAGAAAATATTTGTAAAGCACTTAGCAGATTGCCTGTCATATACTAGTAGCTATGTAATTAATAATGTAAATAATTGCTATTATTGCTATCTCAATGAGATTTTGCAATAGAGAATTCCTTGTTGGACTTCACTAAAATCTCTAATCTAATATTTTAATACTGGGATAGAAGAATCAAATGGCGGGGGGGGGGGGGGGAGTGTCTTTAACTATCATGGTAGAAGAAGAAAGAAATTTAAAATTTGCTTGAGCCTTTGTTTTGGCCCTCACTCTAATTATTTTTCTTTTCTCTATCATTCTTGACTATCCAATTTAATAATTAGAAACTCAGATTTTGTCTAGAAATCTCAATCCCATAGAAATGTTCTCAGCATTGCAGTGATTCAAGGAAATTCTAATAGAATTGAGATGAAAAATGTCATCTGCATATATATAGAGAGATATAAAGACTGAATATGGATTAAAACTTAGTATTTTCACTTTTTTTGTTTGTTTCTTTTTTCCCTTTTGTCTGATTTTTTCTTGCACAGAATGACAAATATGGAAATATGTTTTAAAAGAATTCCACATTTAACCTATATCAGATCACTTGCTATCTTGGGGAAAGAAAGGATAAGAGAGAGAAGAAGAAATATTTGGAACATAAAGTCTTGCAAAAATGAATTTTGAAAACTATCTTTTCATGTATTTGGAAAAATAAATAATATTGAAAAGTTGAAAAAAAAGAAATCCCCATCCCAGTTCATCCTTTAAAAAACAATCAGGGTAATAGTGTGGCATAAGGGACAATGTCAGTACATTGGAATCCAATGACTTGGAGTTAAGAAGACTTGCTTTCAAATTCCCTCATCTATGATGTTTATCCAGAGTATAACTAGTGTCGTCACTTAATATCACCAAGCCTCCATTTCCTCATTTAAGAAGTGCAGAAAAAAGTACTTGTAAAAATCTATTTTGTAGATTTACTATGTGGCTTAGATGGAATAATACAGAATATCCCAAAAGTCTTAATGCAGTTTTAATTTTAATGATAGGTAAAAAAAACTTCGTAAACTTTAAAATATTATTTAAATGTAAACTTTTTTTATTTTCATATTAAAGGATTTCACAGATTACAAAGTAAGATAACATTCAATGTATATATATTAATATCCATTAATATATGAACATATGCATAAATATATTGTGTATACACATGTATATGTGTATATATATGCATATACATACATGTGCATGTAAATTTACAAGGATACTCCTCTAAGTCCAAACATGGTATCACACTAATTTTAGATCTGAAAAGACCTCCATATTGATTTCCATAAAGAGAAGTTCATTGGAATCTCAATATTTCCATGTTTTTCAATATTTTTGATTACATAAAAATTTTAATTTTGTCTTCAAAAGGAAATTATATCTATTGGAATACCAACATGGCTGGTTATATGATACTATCTTTGAGATTTATGATTAATAAATTAATATTATAGTTAGTGAACAAGATTGGTGTAAACCTTGAATGGCACATCAAAGAGGCAGAAAGTACTACCCTTGATAGGAATATGGAAGTAAAAGTAACTGAATGATAGGATTTAGAGCAAAAAGCCAGATTGGAAATGATATAATGAATTCCTCTTGTTTTAGTATTTCAAAAGTAGACATGAGGCTTGTTCTCAAGGTAATCACTCCTTCTTCTCCATGGCCCCACTTTTAAGGGTGATTTCAAAAGGAATCCCAGCACAGGGAAAATCTTTCAGAGGTAGCTGTTGCAGGGACTCCTAGTGGTAGCCTGGATATCCTTGTACAAGGATCATAAAGCAGTCTACTTAATGAAGAACCCCTACTTCTGTATGTCCACTTATATAACAAAATAATGGGGTGGGGTCAGAAAAAATAATCCATAAGATTTTAGAGCTAACAGGGGCCTTAAAAATGCTTGTGTATAAAAGGGATTTCATGATCACCTCTCTGAGTCAAAAGAAAGTTAATAATCAGGTGGAATTTGTCAAAGCCTCTCTATAGGCTACCACTAAATAGGGGAAAGCAAATTGAGTAAAGGGGAAAGAGAAAAGTGGGGAGTCAAATAGACAATAAAATGGAGGATTAGACATTTTCTCTGATTTCTGACCACTATCTCAGAAATTATGCACCAAAAATAAAACAATTTAGATGTTTCCAAGATCTAGGATATCAAGAATTTAAAGACAATGTTTAAAATGAAATAAAAATTTTATGAACTAAAATTCAAGAATTGATGCTTACTAATCTGAAGCTCATTCAGTACTTCTTACTCACCTTAAATGTTATTGATAGTGAAGCTGCAGTAATACACACATGGATGCAGTTTAGGCCTATAAAAAAACTCACCACATATTGGTCTCCCTTCTCTCTTTCCAGTGAATCTCCAGGCTATAGAAACTTACCTGGCCAGAATTGACAGCCAAGTAGCCACAACTCCTCAGTAGTTACCCTGTAGCAGTATTTCTTCAAAACAAAAGTGGGTCAAAGAACCAAATAACAGAAAAAATGAGGCAGAGAATCAGAATAGGACAGTGTTTAAGTGGGACTTTGTAGTATTCCACTAACCTTGAGGGATAGAGCATAGCATCCAACTGCAACCACTTCTGACTATCCAAAGTTAGCTTTGGTAGAGACCTAGACTGTTAAATGTGAATTGCCCAGGATGGAGAAAGGCTGAGACACTTTGACTCTCTAAGAAAAACAATGATAGCAAGACTGATAGGGGAAAATAAAAAGGAGTGGGGGATAAGAATAAATTTACCAAAGATTGCAAGAAAAAAAACTCAAAAACCTGAACATAAATAGATAAATCAATAGGAAAAAAAAAACATTGACAGAAAAAAATATATGGTCCCCAGATCTAGTAAGCAAATTCAGGCAACTATTAATGAATACTACAAAAGAAAAGGAAATTATCTAACATTTGATGAGCAGAAGGTCCTGAGGAAATTGAAGAGAACATAGAACCACAACATGCTGTTCTTGAATGGTTCAAAAGAGTAATGAAAATTACAAAAGCTGAATTTATGGCCTCCACATAAAGATAACAGAAAGAATAGGAAAAAAAAACAAATAAAACTTTAATCTGCAATCTGCAATGGAAGCCTCTCCAAGGAAATAAGAGAGAATAAGAGATTTTTATTTCTAATCTCTTATTCTCTCTTTTATTTCCTTGGATTAACCAAAGTTAAAAGTGAACTAGAAGAGAAGCAAAAAAAAAAAAAGAAAGAAAGAAAGAAAGAAAGAAAGAAAGAAAGAAAGAAAGAAAGAAAGAAAGAAAAAGAAAGAAAGAAAGAAAGAAAGAAAGAAAGAAAGAAGGAAGGAAAGAAAGAAAGAAAAAGACAACACACATTTTAAAAAGAGTGGGGAAAGAGGCAAAGAAAAAAGGAAATAAATATTCATTGTCTATTATGTGTCAAGTACTGTGTTATGTGTCTTCCCAGTATTATTTCTTTTAATTCTTACAATAACCCTGAGAGATAAGTGCTATTATTAATCCCATTTTACTGATGAGTAAACTGAGGTAGAAGGCTATTAGGTGGTTTATTAATAGTTGCATAGAGATTAAGTGTCTAAGGCTAGATTTGAATTCAGGTCTTCACAAATCTGTATTTACTGCGCCATCTAGTTGCCTCTGGGGGAAAAAAAAGGAATTTTACTCATTTAAAAATTTTCTTAAGGACTGTTATGGCCACAAACATAATTCTAAAAAAAAAAAAAAAGTTCCACATAATAACGTCAGAATTATTTCTACATTTCACCATTCTTTTCTATTCAGACACAATGGCATAGTGGACAAAATCTTGGCCTTGAAATCAGAAACACTTGAATTCAAATCTAAATAAAGATATTTAATAGCTGTGTGATCTTAGACAAGTCACTTAATTGCTCTGTGCCTCAGCTTCCTATTTTGCAATATAAGGAGTTAAAATTAATGGATTCCAAAGATCTCTATTTCTAAATAATGATCCAATATTTCTATTGTTGGGAATATAAAATGAGATTAAATTTATTTGCATGTATATGTATATATACATATGCATATCTATACATATTATAAATAAAATTATATGTTCAAAATATTTAACAGAAAAATTAACAATTTTAAATTTTTGAAAATAAATTAAATGCTGACAAAATATAATCTCCTTGAGGACAAACATTCCATTCTTGTCTTTTTTACATCTAACATAATGCCAGGCATATTATGTAGGCCTCATAATGCTTTGATAAATTCATGTCAACTATAGGTAAATAAATCATAGTAAGCTAATGTTATGGAAGCAATGCATTTGAGATCAAGTCTGAGGCATTTGAAGAGGTATGGAAAGGGCTTCATGAATAATGCTAAGTAGAAAAACCCCCCCCAAAAAAAACAAAAAACAAAAACAGAGTATGCATTATGATCAAATAGAAGGAAAAATGAATTGCAAGTAATGGACAAAAAAATTCTTAGAGACAGCAAACTAAAAAGTCAGGACATTTTATGAACTAAAATTCATGTATTTAAATATAAATGGTTTCAAAGCTAGTCACTGTTTATATTGACAATTTATATTAAGTTTATAATAAATTTTTAAAAAATATTTCTCATCAAGTTCCTGAACATATCCTAAAGGAACCAATTATGAAAATGCAAATATTTGTAAAAATTCAACCCACAAAAGAAACAAGATATAAGGTCAAGTCATATAGCAGCAGTCAACAGAGTGGCTTTCCCTCTTGCCCAGAGGTTAAAAAAAGCTAGCAAATGTAACTTCCAATTCTTTTTTTACATGTGAATTTTCTCTTTCTTTACTTCATTTTTTAAAATAAATTTGTTTGCTGAGAAACATCTCTCCTGATGCTGCATTTCTTTCCAATTTCATCATTGATGAACATTTATTACATATCAACAGTGTTCAAAAGTCTGGATTTAAGAAAGTATGACTCTTGTTCTTGTATAGTTTCAAGGGAAATAGAAGGAATAAGGAAACAAAATAGGAACAGATATAAAGTTCCTGGAATAATAAAATAATCTATGAAGGCTTGAAGAAGAATTCAAGAAATCAGAAAAGTATTCGGGGGTATTTAGAAGCCAATAGGAAATAATTAACCCATTCTCCACATTCTGATGGCAGAACTCTATCCCTTAGATTTCACAATTTTCACTTTTTTTTTTTTTTTACTTTTCCTAGATCTTGAAAAATTCTGTTAATATCTCTAGTATGTAAGAAAACAGAAATCTGCTTTCAAGTATTCTTCTGATAGCCTATGTCAGGGAACATATCATATACCAGCAAGCAAATTTATGATTGTGCAAACAAAACCTAAACAAACAGCAACATGGGTTTGTTCTTTAAATGAAGAAAGCAAACAATAATAAAACAAAAGGCCTGAAAATATTAAGCCTTACTTACTGCACCAAATAATTTACACACTCCTACCAGTATTGAGATTTGGATTCTTAAGTGCCAATATATCGTGTTGGCTTTATTTTGAAACATTTTCTGTTTCTTAATTTGCAACTTGTTGGCTGTGCTATTCCATCTGCATGCTAAATTAGGAACTCTTCACTTTAATTGTATGGAATTTCTTTCTGTTTTAATTGTATTATGAACATACTTCTTTCTTGATCCTTCACTCTCTCATAAACAAATTATTTTGCCTTTTTACCTACGATAAGTAACTCAGAAAAAAAAATTGATGAATTTTCTCTCAATTCATCTCTCAAGAATATTTGATGAAAATAAAATGGGGTCTCATTGATTTTCATTTGTCAGTCTTCAGACTCTGTACTTAGATTACTTAATTTATACCAGGGTTATCATAATCAAAAATAGGTACTTTAGAACTCCTAATAACATCACAGATAAAAGTAACTAACAAAATCAACTACTTTTTTTGACACACAACTATTATTTGACAAGTGACTATTACATCCAAGGAACCAGTCTAGCCCTTTCAACCTTCCTCTCCATTTCTCATAAAAGAGTGCAGGAGACTCTAATAGGAATGATTATTCATAGTTTTCTTTCCCAGGCTAATTCAATTCAGAGAGTTTCACCTGAAAAGTAATATAGTCTAGGACAGAAGCTTCCAGCCTCTATTCTTTTGAGCATCAGAGAAATCTTCAAGGGATACTATGCCCATGGATACTGTAGGCTCAGATGCCTTAATCAAAAGAGACAGCTTCCCCACAAAACAATTAGACAATGAAGGCTACTAATGATCCAGAGGTGTGCCTCTGGGAATCAACCAGTCTAAGGGAATATGTCTGCCAGGACATTAGATAAATATTTGCCCCTAATACAAAAGATGTCTGTGTCTGTATATATATTTATATGTGTGTGTGTATGTATGCATGTACACATACATACATACATACACACATAGAGGAACTGATTCTTGAAGTTAATATGACCTTTATTTAATCCTTTACTATTTTTTTTGTTTGTTTTTTAGACAACCTTGGTAAGAGCATCAACAAAGGAGCTGGTATCTCAAAAAATCTGTTCCAGTGCTATGATGCCATGTTTTCTAGAATTAGAAGTAGGATGCAAATAATTCTAGGAAATGGAATTTCAGAGCTAAATCATCTAATGTTACTTTATAAAGAAATAAGAGACTGCAAAAATATGACCATTTAACTGGCCTCAAAAATTAATTAGTGAAAGAGATGAACTCAGAAGCCTGTCTTCTTACTTTCAATTCTTTGTTCTTTTCCTTAGACCAGTGTCAAACTTAAAAAGAAATAGCAGCCACTAAACCATCCATCTTATTCTACTTTTCTTTTTAAAAATATTTACCAATTATATTTAATCTGGTTTGGCCTGCACTTGGGAGTTTGGCATCTTTCCTCCATGCCAGGGCTTCTTAAAACTTTTTCACTGGCAACTTCTTTTCACTTGAGAAATTTTTATAACACCTGGATATATAAGTACTTAATATAACATATATATATGTAATATATATACTAATAGAATATTATTGACAAAAAATCATAAGGAAATTTATTTTAAAACAATTCTTTGCTGTACATACATTTATTAAAGACAAAAGTAAATTTGTATACTAATAAGATGGATGTACCTTTTTATTTTTACATAACAAATTATATCTTTGCTGATTCTTTGATATATTTTACTCTTACCAAATTTTTCATGACCCCTATATTCAATTATGTGAAGTCAAAACCCAAGGTTTAAGATTTGTAGTATGTTCTGTAACCAAAAAATAAGTGCTTACTTAGGGGCCCGATTATGTGGTAAGCACTAAAGATACAAAGAAAAAAGGTGGCAATGAATTTACATTCTAATGGAAGAGAAAACACAAATGTAAATATGTAGATATGGAAGATGCCATGTCACTCATGAAGGCAATAAATATAGACTGTAGACCTAAGTGGGGGAGAAGAAAATATGAAGTCTGAAATTGTTAAGAGTTTTAGATGTCAGAGAACCTTATATTTGAACTTTGAGAGAAAAAGGAGTCATTGGAGTTTACTCACTAGGACTGCATGATTTTTTCAAACTGGAAAAGATGTTAGAGATTACCATGTTCAGTCTTGTCAATTTACAATTTAGGAAGCAGAAACCAAGACAGGTTAAGTAAAATGTGCAAGATAATACAGCTAGTTCCTGGAAGTCTAGGTCTTGTAACTTCTAGTCACATATCTTCTAGTTAACTTTTTTCCTGGCTCTGACTTGTAGCTTTTACACACAGGTAACTTCCTGCCCTGGGTTAGAAAATTCCCTTGAATTCTATTACAATCCTGATGATATTCCTGTTTCCCCAAAATCTGTTTCAAGAATTCCGATCCCAATTACCAAACGGAATAGGCTAAGGTGCTAAAATGAACTTCACTCTCATGATTTGATTGGCATGAAAATAAAGTTGGTTGACACTGGAAAGATTGAAGTTTCTGCTCTTTCTATACACATCGTATAACTACAAGCACTCGATTTGTACATAAATGTATTTTTAAGTAGTCTGATTTACCTTATTACTAATATTATTTGATTTATAATATTCCAATAATACTCTTGAAATGCTTTATTTTTATTATATTTTGGACTATTTCTTTTTATAATTGCTTTTGTTTTCTTTTATTAATACTGTTGATGCATAGAAACTAGTATTTTTAATAAGCATTATTTCCCCCCTTTCATTATCTAGTTACCTTGTTTTCTTTCTTTTTTTTCTAATTTGAATTCATATATCACAACTTGTTCAGCCTTTCCCCAACTGATGGGCATCTACTCATTTTCCAATTCAAAAAGAGCTGCTACAAACATTTTTGCATGTGTGGGTTCTTTTCTCTCCCTTATAATTTCTTTGGAATATATACACAGTAGTGGCACTGCTCAGAAAAAGGGTCTGCATAGTTTTAAAACCCTTTGGGGCTTTTTTCCAAATTATTCTTCAGAATGGTTGGATCATTTTACAATTCCACTAACAATGCATGAGTGCCCCAGTTTTCCCAAATCCCCTTCACCATTTATCATTGTCTTTTCCTGTCATCTTAACCAATCTGAGAGGTGTGAGGTGCTACCTCAGAGTAGTTTTAATTCACATTTCTCTAATCAATAGTAGTTTAGATCATTTTTATATGACTATAGATAGCTTTAATTTTGACATCTGAAAATTGTCTGTTCATATCTATGACATTTTATTAACTGGGGAATGACTTTCTTATACATTTGACACAATTCTTTACACAGTTTAGAGATGAGATCTTTATCAGGAACACTGGCTGTAAATTTTTTTTTACCAGCTCTATGCTTGCCTTTTAATACAGTTTCTCTTGGTTTTGTTTGGGCTAAAACTTTTTAATTTAATGTAATCAATTTTGCTTTCCATAATGATCTCTAATTCTTCCCTAGTCGTAAATTCCTTTCTTCTCCAAAGATCTGATAGGTAAATTATTGCTTACTCTCCTAATTTGCTTATGGTATCATCTTTATGTCCAAATTATGTACTCACTATGACCTTATTTTAGTGTGGAGTGTGAGAAATAGGTCTATGCCAAGTTTCTGACATATTATTTTCCAGTTTTCCTACCAATTTTTTTGTGAAATAGTGAGTACTTATTCCAGAACCTGAAGTTTGGGGGTTTCTCAAATACTAGATTTCTATAGGCCTTGATTATTGTTTTGTCATGTGTATCTAATCTATTCTACTGATCCACCACTCTATTTATTAGCTAGTACCAAATGGTTTTGATGACTGCTCCTTTATAATTTAGTTTTAGGTCTGGTACTGCTAAGCCTACCATCCTTTGTATTTTTTTTCATTAATTCACTTGATAGACTTGATGTTTTGTTCTTCAGATGAATTTTGTTATTTTTTTTCTACTTCTATAAAATATCTTTTTGGCAGTTTGATTAGAATGTCCCTGAATAATTTAGGTAGAATTGTCATTTTTATAATATTAGTTTGGTGTGCCCATGATCAATTAATGTTTTTCCAATTGTTTAGATCTGACATTATTTGTGTGAGAAGTGTTTTGTAATTGTGTTCACAAGTTCTTGGATTTGTCTTAGCAGGTAGGTATATAAATATTTTATTTTCTCTATAGTTATTTTAAATGGGGTTTCTCTTTCTATCTCTTGTTGCTGGGCGTTGATAATATGTAGAAATTCTGATGATTTATGTGATTTATTTTATATTCTGCAACTTTGCTAAAGCTATTATAATTGTTTCCAGTAGGTTTTTGAATGATTTTCTAGGATTCTTTAATTATATCATTATATTCTCTGCAAAGAGTGATAATTTTATTTCCCGATTGCCTATTCTAATTCCTTTAATTTCTTTTTCTTTTCTTATTGCTAGAACCAATATTTCAAGCACAATGTTGAATAATATTGGGGATAATAGGTATCTTTGTTTCATCCCTGATCTTTTTGGGAATGTGTCCAGCTTCTCTTCATTATAGAAACAATGCTTGCAGTTGATTTGTTATTTTAAGGAAAGCTCCCTCTATCCCTATGTTCTCTATTTTTAACAGGAATGCTTTTTCTTTATTTATTGAGATCATCACATGATTTCTGTTGGCCTTGTTATTGATATGGTCAGTTATAGTAACAGTTTTCCTGATATTGAACCAGACCTGCGTTCCTAATATAAATCCCACTTGGTCATAGTACATCATCCTGCTGATAAATTATTGTAATCTCTTTGCTAATAATGATGTAATTTTCTTTCTCTGTTTTTGTCCTTCCTGGTTTAGATATCAGTACCATATTTGTATCATAGAAGGAATCTGGCAGGATTCTTATACTTATTTTCCCAAATAATTTACATAATATTGGAATTAATTGTCTTTTTTATTTGATTTTATTTTTGCTGAGGCAATTGAGGCTAAGTGACTTGTCTAGGGTCACACAGGTAGGAAGTGTCAAGGTCTGTGGTAAGATCTGAACTCAGATCCTCCTGATTTCAGGGTGGGTACTTTATCCATCTGCCCTTAATTGTTCTTTAAATGCTTGGTAGGATTCACTTGTGAATCTATCTGTCCCTGAAGATTTTTCTTAGAGAATTAATTTTTGGCTTATTCAATTTTTTTCTAAAATAGGACTATTTCAGTAATTTCCCTTCTGTTAATCTGGGCAATTTATATTTTTGTAAATATTTAACCATTTTGGCTGCATTATCAGATTTGTTGCCATACAGTTGGACAAAATAGCTCCTAATTATTGCTTTAATTTCTTTTAAATTGGTGGTAAGTTCACCCTTTTCATTTTTGATGCTGGTGATTTGTTTTTTTTTTTTCTTTCCTTTTTCTAATCAAATGGACCAAAGCTTTATAAAATTTATTGATTTTTTTTCCTTTAGTTTTTTTTTTTAAATTTTTATTTAATAATTACTTTATATTGACAGAATCCATGCCAGGGTAATTTTTTTACAACATTATCCCTTGCACTCATTTCTGTTCCGATTTTTTTCCCCTCCCTCCCTCCACCCCTCCCCTAGATGGCAAGCAATCCTTTATATGTTGGATATGTTGCAGTATATCCTAGATACAATATATGTTTACAGAACCGAACAGTTCTCTTGTTGCATAGGGAGAATTGGATTCAGAAGGTATAAATAACCCAGGAAGAAAAACAAAAATGCAGATAGTTCACATTCGTTTCCCAGTGTTCTTTCTTTGGGTGTAGCTGCTTTTGTCCATCATTTATCAATTGCAACTCAGTTAGGTCTCTTTGTCAAAGAAATCCACTTCCATCAAAATATGTCTTCATACAATATCGTTGTCGAAGTGTATAATGATCTCCTGGTTCTGCTCATTTCACTTAGCATCAGCTCATGTAAGTCTTGCCAGTCCTCTCTGTATTCATCCTGCTGATCATTTCTTACAGAACAATAATATTCCATAACATTCATATACCACAATTTACCCAGCCATTCTCCAATTGATGGGCATCCATTCATTTTCCAGTTTCTAGCCACTACAAATAGGGCTGCTATAAACATTTTGGCATATACAGGTCCCTTTCCCTTCTTTAGTATTCCTTTGGGATATAAGCCCAATAGAAACACTGCTGGATCAAAGGGTATGCACAATTTGATAATTTTTGGGGCATAATTCCAGATTGCTCTCCAGAATGGTTGGGTTTGTTCACAACTCCACCAACAATGCATCAGTGTCCCAGTTTTCCTGCATCCCCTCCAACATTCATCATTATTTTTTCCTGTCATCTTAGCCAATCTGACAGGTGTGTAGTGGTATCTCAGAGTTGTCTTAATTTGCATTTCTCTGATCAATAATGATTTGGAACACTCTTTCATATGAGTGGTAATAGTTTCAATTTCATCCTCTGAAAATTGTCTGTTCATATCCTTTGACCATTTATCAATTGGAGAATGGCTTGATATCTTATAAATTTGAGTGAGTTCTCTATATATTTTGGAAATGAGGCCTTTATCAGAACCTTTAACTGTGAAGATGTTTTCCCAGTTTGTTGTTTCCCTTCTAATCTTGTTTGCATTAGTTTTGTTTGTACATAGGCTTTTTAATTTGATGTAATCAAAATTTTCTATTTTGTGATCAGTAATGGTCTCTAGTTCATCTTTGGTCACAAATTTCTTTCTCCTCCACAAGTCTGAGAGATAAACTATTCTATGTTCCTCTAATTTATTTATAATCTCGTTCTTTATGCCTAGGTCATGGACCCATTTTGATCTTATCTTGGTATATGGTGTTAAGTGTGGGTCCATGCCTAATTTCTGCCATACTAATTTCCAATTATCCCAGCAGTTTTTATCAAATAATGAAATCTTATCCCAAAATTTAGAATCTTTGGGTTTGTCAAACACTAGATTGCTATACTTGACTATTCTGTCTTGTGAACCTAACCTTTTCCACTGATCCACTAATCTATTTCTTAGCCAATACCAAATGGTTTTGGTGACTGCTGCTTTATAATATAATTTTAGATCAGGTACAGCTAGGCCATCTTCATTTGATTTTTTTTTCATTAATTCCCTTGAGATTCTCGACTTTTTATTGTTCCATATGAATTTTGTTGTTATTTTTTCTAGATCATTAAAATATTTTCTTGGAAGTCTAATTGGTATAGCACTAAATAAATAGATTAGTTTAGGGAGTATTGTCATCTTTATTATGTTCCTTCGGCCGATCCAAGAGCACTTAATATTTTTCCAATTATTTAAGTCTGACTTTATTTGTATGGAGACTTTTTTATAATTTTGCTCATATAATTCCTGACTTTCCTTTGGTAGATAGATTCCCAAATATTTTATGGTATCAACAGTTATTCTGAATGGAATTTCTCTTTGTATCTCTTGCTGTTGGGTTTTGTTGGTGATGTATAAAAATGCTGAGGATTTATGGGGATTTATTTTGTAGTCAGCTACTTTGCTAAAATTATGAATTATTTCTAATAGCTTTTTAGTAGAATCTCTGAGGTTCTCTAGGGATACCAACATATCATCTGCAAAGAGTGATAGTTTGGTTTCTTCATTGCCTACTCTAATTCCTTTAATATCTTTCTCGACTCTTATTGCCGAGGCTAGTGTTTCTAATACGATATTAAATAATAATGGTGATAGAGGGCAACCTTGCTTCACTCCAGATCTTACTGGGAAAGGTTCCAGTTTTTCCCCATTGCATATGATGCTTACTGATGGTTTTAAATATATGCTCCTGACTATTTTAAGGAAAAGTCCATTTATTCCTATGCTCTCAAGTGTTTTTATTAGGAATGGATGTTGGATTTTATCAAATGCTTTTTCTGCATCTATTGAGATGATCATATGTTTTTTGTTTGGTTGGTTGTTGATATAGTCAATTATGCTAATAGTTTTCCTAATATTGAACCAGCCCTGCATTCCTGGTATAAATCCTACTTGGTCATAGTGTATTATCCTGGTGATGATTTTCTGTAATCTTTTTGCTAATATGTTATTTAAGATTTTAGCATCAATATTCATTAGGGAGATTGGTCTATAATTTTCTTTCTCTGTTTTCAGCCTACCTGGTTTAGGTATCAGTACCATGTCTGTGTCATAAAAGGAGTTTGGTAGGACTCTTTCAAAACCTATTTTTTCAAATAGTTTATTTAGCATTGGAGTTAATTGTTCTTTAAATGTTTGGTAGAATTCACATGTAAATCCATCTGGTCCTGGGGATTTTTTCTTAGGGAGTTGATTGATAGTTTGTTCTATTTCTTTTTCTGAGATGGGACTGTTTAGGATATTTACTTCTTCCTCTGTTAGTTTGGGCAAGCTATATTTTTGGAGGTATTTTTCTATTTCATTTAAGTTGTCGAATTTATTGGCATAAAATTGGGCAAAGTAACTCCTAATTATTGCTCTAATTTCCTCTTCGTTAGTGGTGAGTTCTCCCTTTTCATTTTTAAGACTAACAATTTGATTTTCCTCTTTCCTTTTTTTAATCAGATTTACTAAGGGTTTGTCTATTTTGTTGGTTTTTTCATAGAACCAACTCTTAGTTTTATTAATTAATTCAATAGTTTTTTTACTTTCAATTTTATTGATCTCTCCTTTTATTTTTAGAATTTCAAGTTTAGTGTTTGACTGGGGGTTTTTAATTTGTTCCTTTTCTAGCATTTTTAGTTGCAAACCCAATTCATTGACCTTCTCTTTCTCTATTTTATACAAATAGGCCTCTAGAGATATGAAATTTCCCCTTATTACCGCTTTGGCTGCATCCCATACATTGTGGTATGATGTCTCATTATTATCATTTTCTTGGGTGAAGTTATTAATTATGTCTATGATTTGCTGTTTCACCCAATCATTCTTTAGTATGAGATTATTTAGTTTCCAATTATTTTTTGGTCTACTTCCCCCTGGTTTTTTGTTGAATGTAATTTTCATTGCATCGTGGTCTGAAAAGGATGCATTTACTATTTCTGCCTTACTGCATTTGAGTTTGAGGTTTTTATGCCCTAATATATGGTCAATTTTTGTATAGGTTCCATGAACTGCTGAAAAGAAAGTGTATTCCTTTCTGTCTCCATTACATTTTCTCCAGAGATCTATCATATCTAACTTTTCTAGTATTCTATTTACCTCTTTGACTTCTTTCTTATTTATTTTGTGGTTTGATTTATCTAATTCTGAGAGTGCAAGGTTAAAATCTCCCACTATTATAGTTTTACTGTCTATTTCTTCTTGCAGTTCTCTTAATTTCTCTTTTAAGAATTTAGATGCTACCCCACTTGGTGCATATATGTTTAATATAGATAGTGCTTCATATCCATGCTACCCTTTAGCAAGATATAGTGCCCTTCCTTATCTCTTTTAAGTAGATCAATTTTTGCTTTAGCTTGATCTGAGATCAGGATGGCTACCCCTGCTTTTTTGACTTCACCTGAAGCATAGTATATTTTGCTCCAACCTTTTACCTTTAATCTGCATGTATCTCCCCGCTTCAGGTGTGTTTCCTGTAAACAACATATTGTAGGATTCTGGCTTTTAATCCATTCTGCTAACCGCTTCCTCTTTATGGGGGCGTTTACCCCATTCACATTTATGGTTAGAATGACCAATTCTGTATTACTTGCCATCTTGTTAACCCCGGTTTATGCTTTTCTCCCTTCTTTCCCCTTTCCCCCCTTTCCAGTATTAAGCTTGTGAGCACCACTTGCTTCTCACAGCCTTCCCTTTTTAGTATCCCTCCCCCACCTTAGAGTTCCTCCTCCTATCTTACCCCTTTCCCTCCCAGTTTCCGTATTCCCTTCCTCTTAGCTTATTCCTTCCCTTTTCACTTTTCCCTTCTCACTTTTCAATGAGGTGGGAGAAGTTTCACCATAGATTGAATGTCTTAAGATTTTTCACTTAAAGCCAATTCTGAAGGCAGTAAGATACCCACTATATTCATCCCCCTCCATTCTTTCTCTCAGATATAATAGGTTTCCTATGCCTCTTCATGAGATGTACAGTCTTTGTCTTATCAAACACTTGGTCTGTCTCTGCTTCCTCATCTGAAAAAAATAGGACTAATAATATTTGAACGACTGATCATAGAGGTTGTTTTTGTGATCAAATTAAATGAGACAATGTGTTTTAATTTAATTTTAGGGAATGGAATTTAGTCATCTAAAATAGAATGTAACTTGTAAGGCTCAAAGAGAGGCTGGGGATACTCAGTACTTTTTTTTTCCTTAAGTACTTAACTCAGTAAAGACTGATTTTAAAACATTTACAATTTAACAGTAATAAAGACAGACCTCAAATAATGAATATGGTTCAATGTATAGAAGGAGATAGTAATATATAGTATCAAAAGCCTAAAAGCATTAAAATGCAACCTTATCCTCCCATTGATAAAGGCTATCATATGGCATTAAAATGACTTGGAAAGTTCATTTCAACAAAGCATTTAAATGTTGACTACCTTGCATAAAGCATCTATATCATTAACTAAAGAGCAACATGGATACAATTACAAAAATAAGGGATTCTTATCTTTTTAAATTGGCATCAGGGATCCTTTGATTGTCTGTTAAAATATACAGATCCTTTCTCAGAATAATATTTGTTGCCTACATTCATGGTGGAAGAAAATGCTAAATTTCATCTAAAGATTAGTGAAAAAAAATTCCTATCTGAGATCACAAGCCACCCACACCTAAAATCCATCAATGAATTATCTGTGGACCCCAAGTTAAGAACCAACATGCTCTAGGTGATAACAGCATAGTATTTTTTTTTTACTATCCTGTAATCACTGCCAGAAAATATGATTCATGATGTACCATTTTATTCTTCTTAATATGATTTTAGTCAATAGAATAATGCAATCCAGTGGTGATGTCTAGTGTATTCTGCACATTAATTCAAAGGTACCAAACTTTTCAATATGCCTTAATTGGGCCATGCCTGTTTTGTCTTTCTTGTAGCTTCTATTATCTATAGTTAAAAAGTAGAGTATGAAAATCCATCAGATAAGGACTACAAAGATGGGAGAGAGGAATCTCTTGTTGTCATCAGTTTAGTTATGAGAATAGGTAAGGCTAGTAGATGGTAAAATTGTCCTAATGATCTCATCCTAATAAAGAGCATCATGGTTTACTTGATAGACTTGCTGATATGGGTAACTATATTTAAATTCTCCATAGATCATTTACAATATAAGAAAAGAATCTGGGAAAAAAATGTTTCCAATATGTATTCTGGAATTGCACCAAGTTGACTTACTTGGAATGGCTTTTCCCATCTTTACACATAAAATAAAAAAGGTCTTCATTTTGAATGTCCTTCAAAGTGTCTCCAAAGGAAAATTAAATTACAGTGGTTGTTTATTCATTTGATTTGACCAAAATAAATAAACACATAGACTATTCTGGAATTTTGATTCTAAGCAGAAATAAGATAACTAGTAGAAAATGTTCAATCATACTGCCTTTCTCAAATAGACAAGTCAAGGTAGTCCCAAAGATTTTAGATTCGTGACTTATTATATTTCAAGTCCATTCTCTAAACAAAAGCTTTTCACAAAGAGAAAAAATGAAACAGTACTCTTTACTACACTTCTTCTCCCTCATTCATATTATACACCTTGCATTCTTAAAAGTTAGGCCAGAAAGAAGGATAATTCTAAAAGGATCAGATTCTGCAGTATCTACAACAGTCTATAGAAGCTTTGAGTAAAGCACATAATCCATTCCCAAGCAAGTCAATCTAAGACCAATCTGGCTAGTAAAGAGAGGTTCATCACCAATAGGTTGGCTATAAGATAACATTTTTTTCTTGTCACCTAAATCTAATATTTGCATTGGTGGAGGGAGTACCCCAACATGTCAAATACAGGGCTACTAACACATGTAGTCCATAAAATCTCCTTAGTACAGTTAAAACTAGACTAAAGTGTGATTCAGACATATTTAACAAAATGAATAAAAATATAAAGCATAATGTTAACATATGATATTCTATGTCAATATGTTTTTGCAGAGATCCTCATGTAAACTTAATGGCCTCCATTTCTATTTCAATATAATACTACTGCCTAAACCTAATGAAATCACAGATCTTGAAATATTAAAAACCATTTAGAATAAGGACAATCTGTTTAATCACAACTCATTCTCCCCCAAAATAGAATTTCAGAGAGCTGAACTGTTCTTTTCTTCTTTCCTGGGCTTGATGAGCTAACCATTTTCACTTTATCTATTTTTCCTCTGCAATCCTTCCTACTTAACTTTTTAAGATCTGTTCTCATGTGAGAAGGAATGCCAAAAATTAAGTGATGCTTTTTTTTTTCCTTTTTGAAATAGGAAATTGAAATCAAAGGATTAAAAATTTTATAAACCAGTAGTCTAAAAAATAGAAATTTATTTCAAGGGAGTTTATTGCTATTGTCAAGGTGTGGAGAAGATATGACTAATTTCTTAAAATTTAGATCATGTGTTTTAGAAATCATTTGCTTAGAGGCTATTTCATTAGAGAGAGAAAAAAATTGAAAACAGGAGGAAGTTTGTTAATATTGAGTGAATAGATATAGCCAATGTCTCAGAGATGTATCACACCATCTTAAAGATAAAATTTAGATTAGAAAACACTAGATGTTCATTATTGTGGGGGGGGGGAGAGGAAGGAGTGAAAGAAATGGAAGAGAATAATAATTTACATAGTGCCTAAAACTACCAAGAGTGATGCTAAGTGTTTTATAAATTGCATCTCATTTGATCCTCACAACCCTGGGAAGTAGGTACTAATATAAGCCCATTTTACAATTGAGGAAACTCAGGCTCAGAAGTTGATTTGCTCAGTTGATGTGAAGACTGAGTTAATACCCTGGATACCTTAGAATCAGCCAGAGTCAGGATAAGCAAAAGTCCTTGGTCTTTATTCTCAGTCTTTAGGGGTAGAATTGAATTGGAAGGGACACAGGATCTCCACTACCTTCCTTTTCCACCTCTACTGCCAAAGTGACTCTGACTTGTCTTATTCCACTCCCTAATCCTTCCCATAATTCTCCGTATACACCAAAAGATTGAACCAGCACAGAATAGTGGAAAGGACCATTTTCCAAGCATATGCTAATAGTTGTCCAATCTCAGGGCATCAACTCAGAGTTGCAGTCCTTTACAAGTTACATAGTAAGTGAGGCTGAATTTAAATTGGTCTTGACTTAAGGTCCAGAGTTGAGAACTCTCCTGTGCACTTCCTAGATACTAGTTTGGAGACTAAACACTATGATCCAATAGATGATAAAAGCAGAATAGTCTAACAAGAATGGAAAAGAAAGGTGAGTCCACCAAAGTAAATGACATTTATCTTGTTCCATTTCCTCCACTTGTAGGTTGGCTTCTAACTAAAACCTGGGAAATGGGTTTAAAGTAATTTAAATATATAAAAGTATCTTAGATCAAGACTATAGAAGCTAAGAAAGTTAGCAACAATAGCAACAACAAAAGTTAGAGGATGCAAAAATGAGGGAAATGCCCTAGTAACAGCAAGGGATTCTCAGTCCCCTCTGGCTGAAAATCGCTAAACCACAACCAATTTTACCCTTTGCCTAGAGATCCTTCAGGCCAACAAATATGTTAAATTATGCAATGGTCTCAGCCAGCTTTTAGTTGGTGTAATTTTTGCATCTGCTACTAATTGTTGGAAAATTCTACTCCACATTATACCCACTATCCTTATCTTATTTGCCTAAAACACAGAGATGGATGGTATGTCTATAGAGGGTACATGTTTCAATTGCCTGTTATATTTGTTCAATGAAAACATTAATGAGATCATTAAGACTCAAAATCAGTTTGTTTATTTTTGGATCAGAAAAAAAAAATCATCAAGGGGTATTGTGAATGGTTTCAGTGAATAAAACACTTTATTTTGACTTGATAGACTTTTGGGATCATTGTTGGAAGGCCAGACTTTTGAGTAACAGAATGAATATATGATGAAATGAAAGAGAATTCTTTTGCTATTTTTGTATATCCAGCACTTAGTAGCATGCCTGACATATTGGTGCTTAATTAAAAGCTTATTGACTGATTAAAAACAAAACAGAATAGATTAGAGAATCAAGATTATTATCTTGGCTTTTACATTTTTTTTTCCTTTAGTTTATTCATCAGTTTCCACAACTGTGGGATGAGATTGAACAATCTTTAAAAGCCCTTCTAGTCCTAAGATTGTATGATCAAAATCAAAGTTTTTATACTGACAGACTGCCATGGATCGTGGCAATAGTATCTCAAAGTGCACAAAAGGAAGCATTTCATCAGTTTCATTCATTAAAGTTGATTCAAGATTAATTGATAGTTTTAAAAAGGTTTTATATATATATATATATATATATATATATATATATATATATATATATATATATATATGATATCATATATAGAATGTGTGCATTATATATGAGTGTGTGCATATACTCTCCAAATTACATCCACCTAAATACATGCATACACAATTACATATAAATATAAAAACTGTTGGGCTAGATTGTTGATAGAACAAGTGTGTGGGGAAAGGTGAAGAATTAAAGTTCCAAAGTAAATCAAGCCTTATAGGCCTCAGTTTCGGCTTCTCCAGAGTCACATGATTTTAGATAAGGCCTGGACTACATGGTTGAAGAAGCTGTATATCATCTTGTCTACTACATTCCACTGACCAATTAGGGGAACAGTAGATTTATGTGACCAGTCACAACATATAGAGGGTGGGGTTTTGGAGGTTCTTTGTCTGAAATGTATAAAAGCTGTAAGCATTTTCAAGACTCTGGCCCTATCCTGCTGTGAAATTTTGCTCGCAGACCAGGATGGGGTCTGCTTCGTGAGATTCTAATAAATAGTTCTGCTTTCTATGAGTGATCTCTATGGTAGTCAATTTGGGTAGGTCTTTTTATCCCAAACACAAGTATTTGAGTTAATGCTATAGGGTCTCAAAACACTAATACTGTTGTGAATAAAATAGTCTAGATCAGACTTTGGATCATTTGATATAATTTTGCCACCATGTGGTTTTGTTCTAATGCTCAGCTTTGAGCTATTTGGACAAAGAGGATATTACTTAGTTCTAAGATTCTGACAGGGAAATCTGAAGTTTCCTTGATAAAATCTGAAGTTGTCATTAAAGAATTTCCTTGTTCATTTCATTTATCTGTTTTTTTTTCTTCTAATTAAGTGCTTTCTTAACTGTTTTGGGGACTTTTTTTTCTTAGGGATATTTTAATATCTTTTTTATTAAGAAGGATTGGTTATTTGAATAGACACAGAACAGAAACAAATCCAAGATCTCAGCAAAGAAGAATAAAGTCTAAGTAAACCAGAAAGATTGCAAAATAACTTCTTTAAAAAACTTTAAGAATTAAAGATAATCAATAATATTGCCTGGGGGAGTTCCGGTTAAAATGACAGAGAGGAGGCTCACAGCTGCATAAGCTCCACGCTTTCTCTCACTACCCACTTCATTACAAGCCTCTGAATCAATGCTTGACTGAAAAAAACCCACATATAGTTACCAAGAGAAGCCATCCTTGAGATCCGCCAAGAAAGGTCTGTCTTTACTGGAGGGCTGGGGCGGTTTTAGATCGGGCGCAGGCGGCGGGCAGCGGCAGTGAGAGCACGGGAGCAGACTGGAGAGGGGGTAGGGAGTGATTGCAGCCGTCTCTGCGGGGAGAGCTTCGCTACAGGTTTGGATACTTTGCTCCAGCAGCAAGTCAGCAGCCCAGCAGAGAAGCTAAAAACACCGGGACTGAAGAATACAACCCCAAACAGCTGGAGTCTCTCAGGACCTGGCCGACCCCCCCTAACCCCCCCCGCCACAGTGACTCAGCACACTTTGGGATCTCAGAGCGCACGCGCAGCACAGTCGGGCTAGTGCCTCACTGCTGCCCCCCGCTGTCTGTAGAGGAAGCTCGATAACACACCCAGCCCCCCCCCAAAGAAAGACTCCAGTTTTTTCTGTTTTTCTTTGGTAGTTTGTCTTTGATTATTAGACAGAATGAGCAAGAAGCTGAAGAGGACTTTAACCCTTGACAGCTTCTATACAGATAGAGAGCAGACTCTAAATCCTGAGGAGACTAAAAACAGGCAGTCCCCAGGTGAATCCCCAAAGGAGGAGATCATCTGTTCTTCAGCACAGATGAACCTCATAGAAGTGATTAAAAAGGCTCTCACAAGGGAGCTAGAAGAAAAATGGGGAAAGCAGAGTGAGGCTTGGCAAAAGGAGAAGGAAGCTTGGGAAAAGGAGAGGGAGGCTTGGCAAAAGAGCATGGAGAAGTCAGTTAAAGAGAGAGTGGATAAAGAAGTAAAATCCTTGAAAAATAGGATTAGTGAACTGGAAACAGAAAACAGCTCTCTAAAAAACAAAATTGGCGAAATGGAAAAAAATTCCACAGAACAAAAGAACTCAATTGGACAATTAGAAAAAGATTTTTAAAAAGTGAGTGAAGAGAATACTTCACTGAAAATCAGAATTGAACAAGTGGAATTGAATGACTCGAGGAGACAAGAAGAATCAGTCAAGCAAATCCAAAAAAATCAAACAATGGAGAAAAATGTGAAATACCTTCTGGGGAAGACAACAGACCTGGAAAACAGATCCAGGAGAGACAATCTGAGAATCATTGGACTCCCAGAAAAACATGATGAAAAAAAGAGCCTGGACACTATTTTCCAGGAAATTATCAAAGAGAAATGCCCAGAAGTCATAGGAACAGAGGAAAAAATAAACATTGAAAGGATTCATCGATCACCCACTGAAAGGGATCCTAAAATCAAAACACCAAGGAATATAGTAGCCAAATGCCAGAACCCTCAGATGAAGGAAAAAATATTGCAAGTGGCTAGAAAAACCCAATTCAAGTATCAAGGAGCCACAATAAGGATCACCCAGGATCTGGCAGCATCCACATTAAAAGATCAAAGGGCCTGGAATATGATATTCCGAAAGGCTAAGGAACTTGGTATGCAACCAAAAATAACTTACCCAGAGAGAATGAGCATCTTTTTCCAGGGAAGAAGATGGACATTCAACGAAGTAAGCGAATTTCATCTATTTCTGATGAAAAAACCAGAACTTAACAAAAAGTTTGATCTACAAATATAGAACTCAAGAGAAATCTAAAAAGGTAAAGATTAATCTTGGGAACTATATTTTGACTATATAGATGTATAAAGAATACATGTATACCTTGTTCTAGAAATTGATGTGGAAAGGACATTGTACCAGAAAAAGGGTAAAGTGGGGGTAGTACATCTCATGAAGAGGCATAGGAAACCTATTATATCTGAGAGAAAGAATGGAGGGGGATGAATATAGTGGGTATCTTACTGCCTTCAGAATTGGCTTTAAGTGAAAAATCTTAAGACATATTCAATCTATGGTGAAACTTCTCCCATCTCATTGAAAAGTGAGAAGGGAAAAGTGAAAAGGGAAGGAATAAGCTAAGAGGAAGGGAATACGGAAACTGGGAGAGAAAGGGGTAAGATAGGGGTAGGAACTTTAAGGTGGGGGGGGAGAGATACTAAAAAGAGAGGGCTGTGAGAAGCAAGTGATGCTCACAAGCTTAATACTGGGAAGGGGGAGAAAGGGGAAAGAAGGGAGAAAAGCATAAACCGGGGTTAACAAGATGGCAAGTAATACAGAATTGGTCATTCTAACCATAAACGTGAATGGGGTAAACTCCCCCATAAAGAGGAAGCGGTTAGCAGAATGGATTAAAAGCCAGAATCCTACAATATGTTGTTTACAGGAAACACACCTGAAGCGGGGAGATACATGCAGGTTAAAGGTAAAAGGTTGGAGCAAAATCTACTATGCTTCAGGTGAAGTCAAAAAAGCAGGGGTAGCCATCCTGATCTCAGATCAAGCTAAAGCAAAAATTGATCTAATTAAAAGAGATAAGGAAGGACACTATATCTTGCTAAAGGGTAGCATGGATAATGAAGCACTATCTATATTAAACATATATGCACCAAGTGGGGTAGCATCTAAATTCTTAAAAGAGAAACTAAGAGAGCTGCAAGAAGAAATAGACAGTAAAACTATAATAGTGGGAGATCTTAACCTTGCACTCTCAGAATTAGATAAATCAAACCACAAAATAAATAAGAAAGAAGTCAAAGAGGTAAATAGAATACTAGAAAAGTTAGATATGATAGATCTCTGGAGAAAATGTAATGGAGACAGAAAGGAATACACTTTTTTTTCAGCAGTTCATGGAACCTATACAAAAATTGATCATATATTAGGACATAAAAACCTCAAACTCAAATGTAGTAAGGCAGAAATAGTAAATGCATCCTTTTCAGACCACGATGCAATGAAAATTACATTCAACAAAAAACCAGGGGGAAGTAGACCAAAAAATAATTGGAAACTAAATAATCTCATACTAAAGAATGATTGGGTGAAACAGCAAATCATAGACATAATTAATAACTTCACCCAAGAAAACGATAATAATGAGACATCATACCAAAATGTATGGGATGCAGCCAAAGCGGTAATAAGGGGAAATCTCATATCTCTAGAGGCCTATTTGTATAAAATAGAGAAAGAGAAAGTCAATGAATTGGGTTTGCAATTAAAAATGCTAGAAAAGAAACAAATTAAAAACCCCCAGTCAAACACTAAACTTGAAATTCTAAAAATAAAAGGTGAGATCAATAAAATTGAAAGTAAAAAAACTATTGAATTGATTAATAAAACTAAGAGTTGGTTCTATGAAAAAACCAACAAAATAGACAAACCCTTAGTAAATCTGATTAAAAAAAGGAAAGAGGAAAATCAAATTGTTAGTCTTAAAAATGAAAAGGGAGAACTCACCACTAACGAAGAGGAAATTAGAGCAATAATTAGGAGTTACTTTGCCCAACTTTATGCCAATAAATTCGACAACTTAAATGAAATAGAAAAATACCTCCAAAAATACAGCTTGCCCAAACTAACAGAGGAAGAAGTAAATATCCTAAACAGTCCCATCTCAGAAAAAGAAATAGAACAAACTATCAATCAACTCCCTAAGAAAAAATCCCCAGGACCAGATGGATTTACATGTGAATTCTACCAAACATTTAAAGAACAATTAACTCCAATGTTATATAAACTATTTGAAAAAATAGGGATTGAAGGAGTCCTACCAAACTCCTTTTATGACACAGACATGGTACTGATACCTAAACCAGGTAGGCTGAAAACAGAGAAAGAAAATTATAGACCAATCTCCCTAATGAATATTGATGCTAAAATCTTAAATAAAATATTAGCAAAAAGATTACAGAAAATCGTCACCAGGATAATACACTATGACCAAGTAGGATTTATACCAGGAATGCAGGGCTGGTTCAATATTAGGAAAACTATTAGCATAATTGACTATATCAATAACCAAACAAACAAAAACCACATGATCATCTCAATAGATGCAGAAAAAGCATTTGATAAAATCCAACATCCATTCCTAATAAAAACACTTGAGAGCATAGGAATAAATGGACTTTTCCTTAAAATAGTCAGGAGCATATATTTAAAACCATCAGTAAGCATCATATGCAATGGGGAAAAACTGGAACCTTTCCCAGTAAGATCTGGAGTGAAGCAAGGTTGCCCACTATCACCATTATTATTTAATATCGTATTAGAAACACTAGCCTCGGCAATAAGAGTCGAGAAAGATATTAAAGGAATTAGAGTAGGCAATGAGGAAACCAAACTATCACTCTTTGCAGATGATATGATGGTATACCTAGAGAACCCCAGAGATTCTACCAAAAAGCTATTGGAAATAATTCATAATTTTAGCAAAGTAGCTGGCTACAAAATAAATCCCCATAAATCCTCAGCATTTTTATACATCACCAACAAAACCCAACAGCAAGAGATACAAAGAGAAATTCCATTCAGAATAACTGTTGATACCATAAAATATTTGGGAATCTATCTACCAAAGGAAAGTCAGGAATTATATGAGCAAAATTATAAAAAAGTCTCCACACAAATAAAGTCAGACTTAAATAATTGGAAAAATATTAAGTGCTCTTGGATCGGCCGAGCGAACATAATAAAGATGACAATACTCCCTAAACTAATCTATTTATTTAGTGCTATACCAATCAGACTTCCAAGAAAATATTTTATTGATCTAGAAAAAATAACAACAAAATTCATATGGAACAATAAAAAGTCGAGAATCTCAAGGGAATTAATGAAAAAAAAATCAAATGAAGGTGGCCTAGCTGTACCTGATCTAAAATTATATTATAAAGCAGCAGTCACCAAAACCATTTGGTATTGGCTAAGAAATAGATTAGTGGATCAGTGGAAAAGGCTAGGCTCACAAGACAGAATAGTCAATTATAGCAATCTAGTGTTTGACAAACCCAAAGCCCCTAACTTCTGGGAAAAGAATTCATTATTTGATAAAAACTGCTGGGATAATTGGAAATTAGTATGGCAGAAATTAGGCATGGACCCACACTTAACACCATATACCAAGATAAGATCAAAATGGGTCTATGACCTAGGCATAAAGAACGAGATTATAAATAAATTAGAGGAACATAGAATAGTTTATCTCTCAGACTTGTGGAGGAGAAAGAAATTTGTGACCAAAGATGAACTAGAGACCATTACTGATCACAAAATAGAAAATTTCGATTACATCAAATTAAAAAGCCTTTGTACAAATAAAACTAATGCAAACAAGATTAGAAGGGAAGCAACAAACTGGGAAAACATCTTCACAGTTAAAGGTTCTGATAAAGGCCTCATTTCCAAAATATATAGAGAACTGACTCAAATTTATAAGAAATCAAGCCATTCTCCAATTGATAAATGGTCAAAGGATATGAACAGACAATTTTCAGAGGATGAAATTGAAACTATTACCACTCATATGAAAGAGTGTTCCAAATCATTATTGATCAGAGAAATGCAAATTAAGACAACTCTGAGATACCACTACACACCTGTCAGATTGGCTAAGATGACAGGCAAAAATAATGATGAATGTTGGAGGGGATGCGGGAAAACTGGGACACTAATGCATTGTTGGTGGAGTTGTGAACGAATCCAACCATTCTGGAGAGCAATTTGGAACTATGCTCAAAAAGTTATCAAACTGTGCATACCCTTTGATCCAGCAGTGTTTCTACTGGGCTTATATCCCAAAGAGATACTAAAGAAAGGAAAGGGACCTGTATGTGCCAAAATGTTTGTAGCAGCCCTGTTTGTAGTGGCCAGAAACTGGAAAATGAATGGATGCCCATCAATTGGAGAATGGCTGGGTAAATTGTGGTATATGAATGTTATGGAATATTATTGTTCTGTAAGAAATGACCAGCAGGATGAATACAGAGAGGACTGGCGAGACTTACATGAACTGATGCAAAGTGAAATGAGCAGAACCAGGAGATCATTATACACTTCGACAACGATATTGTGTGAGGACATATTTTGATGGAAGTGGATTTCTTTGACAAAGAGACCTGAGTTTCAATTGATAAATGACGGACAAAAACAGCTACACCCAAAGAAAGAACACTGGGAAACGAATGTGAACTATCTGCATTTTTGTTTCTCTTCTTAGGTTATTTATACCTTCTGAAGCCAATTCTCCCTATGCAACAAGAGAACTGTTCGGTTCTGCAAACATATATTGTATCTAGGACATACTGCAACATATCCAACATATAAAGGACTGCTTGCCATCTAGGGGAGGGGGTGGAGGGAGGGAGGGGAAAAGAAAATTGGAACAGAAACGAGTGTCAATATAAAGTAATTATTAAATAAAAAATTAAAAAAAATAATATTGCCTGTTTTTTTGAGTTAAAAACAAGACTGATTTGTAGTGGTTGCGCATGTCACACATACATGCTACTTTCATCATTCCCATCACCATCATCATCATCATCAATACCTGGACATGGATTATATTGTAGATTAGGTATTATGTCATGTCTAGCAGACTGTAATTTTCTTCTCTCCCTACTGACATCCGTTAAGTCCTTACTAAAATCCTTTCTCAATCTCTCTAAAAGCCTACGATTTTTTCCCCTTTTAACTTCCTAATAATCATATATGTAACTTGTTTGTACTTATGTTTGATTGTTGTTTCCCCCATTATATTTTCCCTCCTTGACTGAAAACACTGTCATTTGACATTTTTGTATCTTCAGTGATTATTACATTGCCTGATATATGTTTACTGACTATCTAACTATACAGTATCAGTTAGATAATTATGAAGGGTTGTCATGAGGACAAAAGCATTTTACTTGATTTTAAAGCACTAGATAAAGCTCTGGATAAAACAAGGACAGAGAGGCAGAAATTAGATGGAGAAAGTTTTTGTGGTGGTTGTTTGTTTTGTTGTTTTGATTTTGTTTTGTTTTTTACTATTTTTATTTTCATTAAAGGTTTTTATTTTCAAAAAATATGCATAGATAATTTTCAATATTTACCCCTGCAAAACCTTGTATTCCAAATTTTTTCCCTCCCTTTCCTCTACTCCCTCCCCAGACAGCAAGTAATCTAATATATAATATGTGCAATTCTTCTATATATATTTTCACAGTTATGCTGCTACACAAGAAATATCAGATCAAAAAGGAAAAAAATAAAAATAAAACAAAATGCAAGCAAACAACAATAAAAAAGTGAAAATACTATATTGTGGTTCACATTCAATTCCCACAATGCTCTCATTGGGTGCGAACGACTTTCTTCTCATAAAATCAGTGGAACTAACCTGAATCATCTTATTTTTGAAAAGCGTCATGTCCATCAAAAATTATCATCATATAATCTTGTTGTTGCCATGTATAATGATCTCCTGGTTCCACTCACTTCACTAGTATCAGTTCATATAAGTCTCTCCAGACCTCTCTGAAATGATCCTACTGATCATTTCTTATAGAAGAATATCCCATAACGTTCATATACCATAACTTATTTAGTCATTTTCCAACTGAAGGGTATCCACTCAGTTTCCAATTTCTTGCCACTACAAAGAGGGCTGCCACAAACTTTTTTGCTCATGTGGGTCCCTTTCCCTCCTTTAAGATTTCTTTGGAATATAAGCTCAGTAGTAGCATTGCTGGATCAAAGGGTATGCATAGTTTGATAGTCCTTTTGGCATAGTTCCATTTTGCTTTTCAGAATGGTTGAATCAGTTCACAACTCCAGCAATAATGTTTTAGTATCCCTGTTATCCCATATCCCCTCCAAAATTCATCATCATCTTTTTCCTATCATCTTAGCCAATCTGAGAGGTGTGCAGTGGTACCCCAGAGTTGTCTTAATTTGCATTTCTCTAATCAATAGTGATTTAGAGCACCTTTTCATATAATTATAAATGGTTTTAATTTCTTCATCTGAAAATTGTCTGTTCGTATCTTTTTACCATTTATCAATTGGAGAATGGCTTGAATTCTTATAAATTTAAGTCAGTTGTCTATATATTTTAGAAATCCTTTGGTTTTTCTAATTTGCTTATAATATCACTTTTTATATCTAAATTATGAATCCACTTTGATTTTATCTTGATATAAGGTGTTAAGTATTGGTTAATGCCTAGCTTCTGCCATATTAATTTCTAATTTTTCCAGCATTTCCTGTCAAATAGGGAGTTCTTATTCTAAAAGCTGGAGTCTTTGGGTTTGTCAGACACTAGATTATTGTAGTCATTGACTACTTTGTCCTCTAAACCTAATCTATTCCACTGATCATCTATTCTATTTCTTAGCTAATACCAAATGGTTTTGATAACTGCTTCTTTATAATGATATAGTTTTAGCACTGGTATAGTTAGGCCACGTTCATTTGCATTTTTTTCATTAATTCCCTTGAAATTTTTGACCTTTTGTTCTTCCAGATGAAATTTGTTATTATATTTTTCTAGCTCTGTAAAATAATTTCTTGGGAGTTTGAATGGTATGGTACTGAATAAGTAGATTAATTTAGACAGTTTTGTTACTTTAATTATATTAGCTCAGCCTATTTATGAGCACTTGATGTTTCTCCAAGAGATTAGATCTGACTTTATTTGTGTGTAAAGTATTTTGTAATTGTGTTCATATAGTTCCTTACTTTGCCTTGGCAGGTAGACTCCCAAATATTTTATATTATTTATAATCATTTTAAATGGAATTTCTCTTTGTATCTCTTGCTGCTGGATTTTGTTGGTAATATATAAAAATATTGATGATTTATGTGGTTTTATTTTGTATCCTGCAACTATGCTAAAGTTGTGAATTGTTTCTAGTAGCTTTTTAATTGGTTCTCTAGGATTCTTTAAGTATTCTACTATATCATCTGTAAAGAGTCATAATGCGGTTTCCTTATAACCTACTCTAATTACTTAAATCTCTTTTTATTCTCTTATTGCAAAAGCTAACTTTTCTAATACAAAGCTAACATTTCTTGTAATGTTCTTGCTCGGTTTTCTGGAGGTATTGAAAGTTGCCTTCTTTTCAGTAGATTAATCACCACGAGAATAGCCAGGCATTAAAGTCCAAATCTTTATTATCTCCTTCAAAATCTAGTTTCCTTGCATGGGGTCTGGGTTAGTTTCTTAGAGGCCTTCAGAGTCTTAGTTTCAGTGGAGAAGCTAAGGAGGAGAGCCTATCACCACGGTGGTGTGAGATGAAGTGAATCTGTCTGAATCCCAGGCCTTGTGCTTCAGCCTTCAGCCACCACAAAGGTGGACAATGGAATGAATCTGTCTCTCAGTTCCTCAGGAGAGCCACCAGGAGCCTGACTGAATATGGAATGAATCTCTCTCTTTAGCTCCAAGAGCCTGAGTTCCCACCTCAGTCCTTTGTCCTATCTGGCTCTGACTCTGGCTGAGTTTGTCCCAGCTTATATGCTCTCTTATAATTACATTATCATAGGTGTGAATCTTGTAGAACTATATTAAATACCAAGTACATGTACTGAACTAGAGAACTATTAAGCACCATGCTAAACTAGATAACCATTATATTTATCAATTCCACTGACTTAGCACCTTGTAAGAATCCTTGTTTCAAGTTCAGAGTTCTGACCCATAACAATTTCTGTTACAATATTGAATAGTAATGGTGATAGTAGGCAACCTTGTTTCACCCCTAATCACTCAAAATGTGAGTTGAGGCCTTATTTTAAAGTTCCTTGCAGGATAATGTTGGTAGATCTTGGCTGAGTGCTTCTTATACTCTACACTAATAAAAGGAAGACAAAAAAAAAAAAGCTTGATGTACACAACTAGCTTTATAATACACTCATTTAGAAGACTATATTAGTAGTTATATTGAGTGGTACCTGGAAAGTTCTCCTCATCTCAATCTCTCAAAAATTTCCTTTGTTCTGTCAAAGAGAAATGCTGATTCTGTCAGAGAGAAATGCTGATAAGACATTCATTTCTTTGGAATTTGAAGTCTTTTTAACCTCTAAGAATTATAATTTGAAATTCATATACCTCTTGAAGATACTGAATCACAGGTCATTAGAATTAAGAAAGACTTCTATAGTTAACTATGTCAACCCCTGAATTTTTTTTCAGATGAAGAACCACAAAATTCTGTACTAGACCATAACATAAGATTAGCAAAAGACCTATATGATACCATTTAAACCAGGAATAGAAATATGTATTTTATCCTAGAGACAGCAGAGAAAGAATGGAGATTCTACAACTACTGACATAGTGAAACGTGTCAATTCTGAGATTTTATATATAATGTGCAGGCCAATTACTATACACCTTAAGATTCTAGGGTTACTCTCACCAGGTTTGCTCAAGGTCAACTGAGACGAGCCATTTCTCTTCTTTTTTTAGTTTACTACTCCTATTAATTGCTAGTCCAAGAAAGTATCCAAAATTAAGCTGAGATTTACTTTGTGTCTAAATTTCCATAAACATGGGTAAAGAAGTAACGCAGTTCTTATACAAATATTTAAGATAATTAATACAATTCAAGTGTAGGATAGCATTTGCTTCACCTCACTGAAAATACAAAAATGCAGAGTCCTCATAGGAGCCCATAAAAAGAATTAGAAGGCAGGTAAAATACTCTTAGGACTCACAGGAGTTAATAAGCAGATGTAGAATCCACATAAAACACTCATATAACCTATAAAATCCCCTTATAGACTCTAGTATCTATTTACATAAATGAACTTAGGATGACCATCTGGACAATTCTTTTATGTTCTGCGAATCTCTATACAGTTCTATACAATTCACTCAAGATTCATAGAAATACTATATGATTTGCACTCTTCCCCTACCCTGTCCTACTTCCAAAGTAAATAGATTTTGGGAACTACTAACACATCAACCTATTTTCATTCAGCCAGTTTTTTGTGAATAACTCCCAGCAATATTCTCATAGAACTACCTACCCATAGTTAAGGTTAGGTTTCTCAAGGTAAATATATTTGAGATGTGCTCAACAAGCAATCTCCATCATAGGAGAACTTCACTATCTGAATAACTCACAGAAGTTAGGAGGACAAAGGCGTTTCCAATCTTTTATATTTTTTCTGGCCCAATAAGTCCAAAATTTCTGCAAATATCCTTCAGGGTGGTATGGAAGAACAAGATTTGAATTTAAATTCAGAAGACCTCGGTGTATATTTAGTTCTGAATTTAAATTCAGAAGACCTTGGTGTAAATTTAGTTCTGCATTATATTTTCTGTAACATTAGGCACATTACTAAATTTCTTGGATACGTGTTCACATATAAAATGAAGGGTTTAAACTATAGAAGTTTTTAACTCCCTCTTATCTCTAAATATATAACCCTATAAATTGGAGAGAAATCATTTTTTTAATCTTAAAGTTTCATTTCAATTCTTTAATACATGAAAAATTACAAAAGAATTAATTCCTTAGTTTAACATATTTTTTAAAATGTGGTCATTAATTGAAATAGTTCTCTATGAAGTTGTTTAATTTAGAACTCCAGAATATCTTTTTCAGCCACCTGTATGCCATGATATTTTTCCCTTTTGTAAATATTCTTGTCTGCCAATTTAGCAAACTGTCATTATGTAACAAGAAATTATTTTAAAGTAATTCACATATTATGAAAAATTTCTGAATTCAAATCAATTAGCAATGCTTAAAAATAATGGGTCATGTTCATGCTAAGGCTATTCTAAAGTGTAAATGAATAATATCTATTTAATTGTATTGGTGACCTTTCTTACAAAAAACAGTTGAGCATGATTGCATCATTATTTGAAATATTAACCAGTTTTTAAAATACATGCATATAATTATACATACATATATATATGTATACTTTGCAAAATAAGGTCTCAGTTAAAAAAAAACCCATCATTTTTTCTTTATTGATTGATAGATTTGGATTCCAGAGAGGAAAAACTTCTAATTTTGGTTCACGTGCTCTCTTCTTATGAAATGAAGTACCGAGATTTATTACTTAGCTTTTATTAATTCTAAGGAACTCTAGCTATATACCTAGTGAGATTAAAGGATGATCTAAGACTTAGTTCTAGGCAACTAAATGGACAGTAGAAAGAAACCTACTGGAATTTTTGCTATGAAAATGAGACTAATTATAGTTCCCCTGAACTTTTATTGTTGTTTGAATTTCTTTGGATAATCATATTTACATGAAGAGCAAGACATCTATGTAGTTAAATATTAATGTCATTGGCAAAGTCAGGGTTCTAATATTGGTGAAGAATATGATTAGAATATTAGAATTAAGTATTAGAATAATAATATTCTAGTCAGTGCTTCTAATATTGGAATCAATGGATTAATTCCTCAAAACTTCAATGTAATAGGGAACTAGACAATGGACCCCTTGCTTCAGAGCCTAAACAGTGGCCTCTGCCTTCTATAATCTTTCATGTATAATAGAGCATGAACAAGTATTCTATATCAAATCCCCATCTACATACTTTTTGGTGAAGAAAATCTTTTTGATTGGTTTCTGGAATGGAAATGAGAGTGCACACAAAATATATTAGCACATTGATTTATCTTTTTTTTTCTTATATTATTCAAAGAAAAGGAAGGTATTTGGTTGTAAATGTTGCACAGCTGTTTTCTATGTCTTTGTTGTGTTATTTTTTCCTTCTCTTACATGGATTATTAGAAATAAAACAACCTCATAAGAGGTGAAAGTGATGTCCAATGTCCAGAAGTCCAGTGATGGGAGTTAATCAAGTCTGGTTAAGTGTCAGTGAGATGTGAAGAATAATCTACAGTATTTAGTTCATCAAGGATTTAGTTCATCAACAGCCAAGTTAAGGTTCTAGAATTAAATGATTCATTCTGTCCAATTGCTATTCTCCATTCAGAAGTAAACTTGGGTAAATACATTTTAGCAACTCCTTTAAGTTTAAACACAGTTTCCCCAGGTACTAGTTCAATGGATATGGAAAATGTATAAATTATTTTTTATTAAAAAAATTTTGTCAATAAATACTCCTATGTAATAGTTATATTAACTGACTAAATGAATCTGAGGTATTATTTACTCAAAGTCATGATATAAGGAAGTTATTAACTGTAACCAGCAACTGATTTCAGGAGAGAAAATACCAGAAATGGTGAACAGGCTGAAATGTCTCAGTTGAGAGAAAATTAGAGGTCTCAGCTTCATCCTAGAATCCTAAGGAAAAGATATAGCTAGCATTATTCTACCTCATCACTATGAGTGAGAATTGGAATAAGGATTCCCTGAAGTGTACAGAAACTATCAGGGTAATGCCAGAAAAAAAAAATTGGAGGTTGAGGAAGAGAAACAGGCCCTAAAGTTAGAAGGAGATACTCTTCAAATGCTTATGTTAAATCTAGATCTGTGGCACCAGATGGCAAGAAAATATTCATGTTGATGAAACACACTGGGTGTTATTCTAAACAGAAGTGCCCGCGTAATTATGATTAGCATGCACTTCCCAAGTGAAATAAGGCCATGTGTCTGGCTACCCCATGCCTGGAGAGTGTCAGTACTTTTTGCAATGGTTTTCTTAGATAATTAAAGTGAGGAATAGACAAGCCAATTGTCTATCGCACCCTCCCATCCTCACAACCTAGATAATTTTTCATTATAGGAAACCTTCACTGTGGAATGACATTCTATTCAATTAATATTTGTTAAGGAAATTCATAGTTCATACTGAATAATGACTTGAAGAAACAAAAGATCATGTAAGATTAAGAAGAAAAGTTTTATCACATTAATGACATCTCATTTTCTTAATTCTAGAGGGATATCATACTTACCAAGACTACTATCATCTACTGAATGCAAATGGGCAAGATCAAAAAGATGAAGACTCCACCTTGATCCTTAGAAAAGAAAAAAAAAGTCTTTCATATAAAACAAGGTAGGGAAGTAACCCTCTTTATTTTCCCATAATTTTCTTTCTAGTATATTCTTGTGAATGGTGATAAATATCTTTCTATCCCTACTATACTTTGTAAAATAGGATCTCAATAAAAAAATCATTTCTTCTTTATTGATCAGGTCCATAGGTCTGGAATTCAGAGAGGAAAGAAATCTAATTTTGGTGCACATGTTCTCTTTTAAGAAATGAAAGGGCTAATTAGATTTATTAACTCTGAGGATCTCTAGCCACATATTTATTGAGATCAAAAGATGATCTAGGACTTTCAGGTTTCTCCCCCACCTCCCCAACATACATACAACTCAATTTAAGTTCCTCCACTTCCAACAAATCTCTCAATTTACAAATCTGGGACTGACAAAGAGTTGCTCTATTGTGCTAGGAATCTTCAAAATATAGTTCAAAAAAAGTTAGTGGTGTGATTACAAGTTATGAAAACCTCACATATCCAAAAATACCTCCTTGATATACCCAAGCGACTAAAATCTATTCTATTAGATTCATATTAGTGTTATTAGATAGATCAGAGGGTAAAAGAGGTTATAAGAACCATTAGTTAAAATTTACTTTGAAATTTGGTTTTCATGTATTTATATAGTTTCTCCAACTAGTTTGTAGTGAAACTCGTGCTGCAGGTAAATTTTTGCATTGATCCCTTTCCATATTTAGCAAAGTACTTCTTGTTCATGAGAGATGTTCAATCAATATTTTTTCTGTATATCCCTTGGAACATACTTCTACTTATACATTGGTTCCCAGAAAAATTACCTCAGGTTCAAGATACTCTAGGTTTGCAGCAATTCAAAACACAGCTAAATTTCCTACATATATACTATTGTGTTTACTTTTACCAACCACTCAGAAGATATTTCAGATGTTTTAAAAAGTTATTTCATCAAATAATATAGCAAACAAAATTACAAATGAAAATTCTCACCTTTATCCATGAACACATAGAACAATGTTGTATGAGGGAGGTTTTGTATGCAAAAAACACCCAAAAAGGACTTTAAATGGAGAATTACAAACAAAGAAGTATATATCCAGAATCATGTAATAGAGCACATAGCATGAACCTATGTGGCCAAGGTATACATGTGGAAGGCACTCAGAAAAGTGAATATATGTGTCCAGAGAACTTATACTTCCCTCATTCAGCCTATCTAAGTCTTTTGGTCATGTTATTACGCACTTTACTTTTGCCATCTGCTGAGGCATTATAACTCTGATTTCTAACAAGCATCATGTTTTCTCCACTGGAACATCTGTCCTCATCTTTTGATCACTAAGTTTTTCTTTGTTATTAACTTCTAGGCTTCCAATTCTCAGACATCAGCTAGACTTAGCTATCATCTGTTGAGAGACAAATTGACAAGGCCAGGCCAATAAATATTTAATTAAAAATAAGAATATTTATGAGAATAAAATGAGAATATTCATGTAAGGACAGATAAAGAAAAGCTAGATAAGTTCTCCTAGTTAAAAATAAGTCAGTTCTTTGGAATCTCTGTGTCTGGTGATGAACCAAAGTCTATTGTCCCAAACAACTGTCTAACTTGGGGTCAGGAAATCCTTCCTCCTCCTCTTCCTCTCCCCCCTATTTAAACCATGTAAGAATTCTGTGCCACAAAAATACATTTCAGAGGACTCTGCCAAAGAAACCACACCAAGACTAAAGGGAGACTAGCAATAGGATACTTCTACCACCATAAATTCCTCTCTAAATTTCTTTACAAATGAATTTAAGCAAAAAACACCAGCTAGGGAAATAAGGTAAAAATTATTGTTCTTTGCTTTATTGTTCTGAATTCATTAGTATGAATTAGTTTATCTGTCAACAGCAAAAAAAAAAAAAGCAAAATAAAAACTTGCTTTTATGTTGCATTCTGAACTGTGCAAAATCTTCTTATCTCACTATATCTCATTTGATTTAAAACTCCAAGAGGACAATCCATAACTTCCTTAAATAAATGTTCTCTTCTATTGTTGGACATTCTCACTTAAACCTAAATCTCACATTTAAGAACATTTCTTCTTCTGTTTCTAGTGGAGATTAAGAACAGAGACCTTCATAATTTTAAGAATCCTTAATATCACCTTCAAATTACCTTTTTTTTCCAGGCCATATTATTGACATATTGCTCTTTCCTCCAAAGTTTTATTATCCAATCTTTTGAATCATCTTGGTTGTACTCTGGAAATTTCTGTGATTTTCTACATCATTCTTTGGGAATAGATAAATTATTATAGTTAAAGTATAATGAGCAGAGAATTTAGATTGAGGTTTATATATGAACCCATTGCAATTTATTCCTGGGCAAGGACTGAGTAAACTAGATATCCCCTGCAATGGTGGGATAAATAAAAAGGGCAGTGATTTTTTTTAAATGAGTAGAAATAATTTTATTCTATGAAATAGTGTGGTCAGGATAAAGTCCATTGCAAAATTGAATTTTTTCTTTTAAATAACTTTTTATTGATAGAACGCATACCAGGGTAATTTTTTACAGCATTATCCCTTGCATTCACTTCTGTTCCGATTTTTCCCCTCCCTCCCTCCACCCCTTCCCCCAGATGGCAAGAGTCCTTTACATGTTGAATGGGTTGCAGTATATCCTAGATACAATATATGTGTGCAGAACCGAACAGTTTTCTTGTTGCACAGGGAGAATTGAATTCAGAAGGTATAAATAACCCGGGAAGAAAAACAAAAATGCAAGCAGTTTATATTCATTTCCCAGTGTTCTTTCTCTGGGTGTAGCTGCTTCTGTCCATCTTTGATCAATTAAGGCTCTCTTTATCAAAGAGGTCCACTTCCATCAGAATACATCCTCAAACAGTATCGTTGTTGAGGTATATAATGAGCTCCTGGTTCTGCTCATTTCACTCAGCATCAGTTCATGTAAGTCTCGCCAGTCCTCTCTGTATTCATCCTGCTGGTCATTCCTTACAATGCAATAATATTCCATAACATTCATATACCACAATTTACTCAACCATTCTCCAATTGATGGACATCCTTTCATTTTCCAGCTTCTAGCTACTACAAACGGGCTGCCACAAACATTTTGGCACATACAGGTCCCTTTCCTTTCTTTAGTATCTCTTTGGAATATAAGCCCAGTAGAAACACTGCTGGATCAAAGGGTATGCACAGTTTGATAACTTTTTGAGCATAGTTCCAAATTGCTCTCCAGAATGGCTGGATGTGTTCACAATTCCACCAACAATGTATCAGTGTCCCTGTTTTCCCACATCCCCTCCAACATTCCCCTTTATCTTTCCCTGTCATTCTAGCCAATCTGACAGGTGTGTAGTGGTATCTCAGAGTTGTCTTAATTTGCATCTCTCTGATTAATAATGATTTGGAGCATATTTTCATATGTCTATAAATAGTTTCAATTTCTTCATCTGAGAATTGTCTGTTCATATCCTTTGACCATTTATCAATTGGAGAATGGCTTGATTTCTTATAGATTAGAGTTAATTCTCTATATATTTTGGAAATGAGGCCTTTATCAGAACCTTTGATTGTAAAAATGTTTTCCCAGTTTATTGTTTCCCTTCTAATCTTGTTTGCATTTGTTTTGTTTGTACAAAAACTTTTCAATTTGATATAATCAAAATTTTCTATGTTGTGGTCAATAGTGAGCTCTAGTTCTTCTTTGGTCATAAATTCCTCCCTCTTCCACAGGTCTGCGAGGTAAACTATCCCATGCTCTTCCAATTTATTTATCATCTCATTCTTTATGCCTAGGTCATGAACCCATTTTGACCTTATCTTGGTGTACGGTGTTAAGTGTGGGTCAATGCCTAGTTTCTGCCATACTGATTTCCAATTTTCCCAGCAATTTTTGTCAAATAATGCATTCTTATTCCAGAAACTGGTGTCTTTGGGTTTGTCAAACATTATATTATTAAAGTTATTGGCTGTATTGTCCTTTGAACCTAACCTATTCCATTGATCAACTAGTCTATTTCTTAGCCAATACCAGATGGTTTTAGTAACTGCTGCTTTATAATATAATTTTAGATCTGGTACAGCTAGGCCACCTTCATTTGATTTTTTTTTCATTAATTCCCTTGAAATTCTTGACCTTTTGTTTTTCCATATGAACTTTGTTGTTATTTTTTCTAATTCATCAAAGTAGTTTTTTGGGTGTCTGATTGGTATAGCGCTAAATAAGTAGATTAATTTAGGTAGTATTGTCATCTTTATTATATTTGCTCACCCAATCCAAGAGCATTTAATATTTTTCCAGTTGGTTAGATCAGACTTAATTTGTGTGGAAAGTGTTTTGTAGTTTTGCTCATAAAGTTTCTGATTTTCCCTTGGCAGATAGATTCCTAAATATTTTATACAATCAGTAGTTACTTTAAATGGAATTTCTTTTTGTAACTCTAACTGTTGGGTTTTGTTAGTGATATATAGCAAAATTGAATTAATAATAATAATTCCACAAACATTTAATGAGCATCTACTATGTGCTTTATAAACACTGTTGATACCAAAAACAAAAATAAAAAAAAAAAAGTAAAAGATAGTCTTTTCCCTCAGAGAGCTTACAATTTAATGGAGGAGACAACATGCCAAAAAATATATACAAAACAAAGCAAGATAAATATAAAATAAATAATAAATAATTAAGAGATTAAAAATATATTCAAAATGACTTGAGACAAACTTCCTGTTGAAGATGAGCTTTTAGCTGGGACTTAATAACAACAAATTTTGCTTCCACTCAGATCCCTTTCTCAGTGATGTTCCTCCTATTCTACATTTGATATATCTCATACTTTTAGTCTCTTTCTTGAAAATAATCCTCATTTTCATCCTCATTAGGAAATGTCTTGTGACCTCCTGCTGCTCTAATAGGACCAGCTGTGTGAACAATCACAGGATTGTTGTCATTTCATGGAACAGTTCCCACTGCTGCCCACATTGTAGGAATTAACATTCTACCATGATGATAATCCTTCATGAAACCTTAAGGACACAGCAAAGTTTAGTATTATTAATCCAGTATTGTATGATAAGAGCATCAGCTGAGAATAATATCCAAATAACATCACTAATGTTATTTGTAATCTTTGAACTAGATCCAGATAGTGTTTTGGAAATAGTGTGACTAATTATTGTGTCTAATTTTATGATTTCAAATTTAACTTGCTGGTGAGTGAAGAAATTCTGAAAATAAGGCAGAGCAAAACAGGAATACAAGGAACCAGGAATTAGATCAGAATGAAGGTGACAGAATAGAGAAAATAGCAAAAGTCCTTCCAAAATTCCCAATGAAACTTTAGAATAGTACTTCAGATCAAATACTAGAGTGTCAGAGCCACAAAATGTCAAGATAAGACTTTCTTCCAAGCTGAGACAATTTAGGAGGTTATGAAGGAGAGAACTCACATGGATATATCAGTGGTAGGACTTAGTGACAGCAAAAGCAACAAAAGTAATTTCAGAGTTCTGAAAGATATAAACAGTAAGGAGATTGGGCAAATAGGAAGAACGAAATTAAGTTAGCATAGTCCTATGCTAGCACTGGTCGCAAGATTGTACACTGGTTGGCAGCTCCATTTCCTGATCATGATTGAAAGAAAGAGATGGCCACTTTGAGTCACAAGGTAGTAGGGGCCATGAAGAACAGTATTGCTTGACACTACAAAGGATATGGGGTCCTTTTAGTAAGGACCAGATCTCAGAGCAGAACAATGACCACACTTTCTCTGGAATACACCACCCTGAAAACACCAAAAACTTCTAAACCTCCAGACCAAGTTATGAAAACAGCAGTGCAAAAACATCCTGAAACTTGGGAAACTACCCTTCCAGAAACAAGGCCAGGAACAGAATCCTTTAACTAACTTTAACATAAAGTCAAAGTCAAGAAATAAGCTGGGAAAAATGAGTCATAAAGGAACCATTCCATAACAATCTACTACATGACAAAGATCAAGACACAAACTCAGAAGAACACAATGATGTCAAACTGCTACAATCAGAGATTCAAAGGGGGGGGGGGGATTTAAATATTTTTTAATGAAAATTAGACAAGTAGAAGCTATTATTCCATGAGACACCAAGAAACAATAAAACAAATGTAAAGAATAAAAAAGTGAGAAATATGAAATATCTCATCAGAAAAAAGAACAGACTAGAAAAATAAATTGAAAAGAGATTATTTAAGAATTATTGGTTTATCTGAAAGCTATGAGCAAAGAAAGTGCCTAAACATCATATTTCAAGAATTTATCTAGGAAAATGGTCTGATGTCCTAGAACTTGAAGGTAAAATGGAAATTGAAATATTCCACTGATCTCCACCTGAGATGTTAAAATGAAAAGCTCCCAGGAATATTACAACCAAAACCCAGAGTGCCCAGAGGATCAATGAAAAAAATACTTTAAACATCCAGAAAGAAGCCATTCAAACACCACAAAAGATATAGCAGCTACCATGTTAAAGGAGTAGAGAGATGGAAATATAATGATCCAGAAAGCAATAGTCCAGACTTACAACAAAGAATAATCTATTTAGAAAACTGAATATAATTCTTCAGAAAAAAAAAGTGAACATTTATCGAAAGAGAGAACATTAAATTATTCCTAATGAAAATACCAGAGCTCACTTTCAAAGACTCAAGAGAAGCATAAAAAGGTAAACAAGAAAGAGAAATCATGGGAATCAATAAAGTTAAACTTTATATAATTCTGTATAGGAAGATGATACATGTAACTTTTAAGAATTTTCTCATTATCAAGACATTTAGAAGGACTCCATATGGAGTTATAGGAGTGACTAAATTATTTTGAAATCATCATTTAGAAATGGATAAGTGAAAAGGGAGGATGAAGTGGGAGAAGGGTGAAGGGAGAGGAAGAATAGGGTAAATTATCTCACAAAAAAGGTACACAAAAAGAGCTTTTACAATAGAAGAAAAATGATGGGAGTGGCAATACTTGATCCTCACTCTCATCAAAACTGATTCAGAGGAAAATTTAATTTGTATAATCTGTGCTTGTACATATATGTGTGAAATATTACAGTTATAAACATACCCAATAAGTTGAGTATGTAAAGCTATCTTATCCAACAGGAAGGGAAGAGGATAAGGGAAACAAGGTTATAAAAAGAAAGGAAGATAAAGGAAGGCAATAGAAAAACATACTTTAAAAGAGAGACAAAAATAAGAAGAAAGGGGAAAAGTAAAGGAAAAAATAGGATGATAGGAAATGAACAGTCAGCAATCATAACTGTGAATGTGAATGGGATGAATTCATTCATAAAATAGAAGCAGATAGCACAAAGGATTAGAAAACATACTGCCCAAAGGGCTATAAAACTGTGAATACCCAGTTCATGACTCAGAAATATCATTATTAGGTATACCAAAGAAATTAAAAAAGGAAAAGGACCTATATGCACAAAAATAATTATAATCATTCTTTTTGTGATATCAAAAAAATGCAAATCTAGGAGATAGTCATCAATTGAGCAATGACTGAACAAGTGGTAGCATCTGATTACGATGGAATAGAATTTGTCATAAAAATGAGGGACATAATTTCAGAAAACATGACAAGACTCATAAAAATTGATGCAAAATAAAGCACCAGAATGAAGAGACCACTATGCACAATAACAACAATGTTGCAGTGATGATCAACTGTGAAAGGCTTGGCTACTTTGAGCAATAGAACAATCCCTGTTAATTCCAAAGGGCTCATGAAAAAAAAAAAATGCTATCCATCATCAGAGAACTGAAGAACTCAGAGTGCATAGAGCACACACTCCAGAAAATAACAAAATGGTGAGAAAAGGAGGAAGAAGAAAGTAGATGTTTTAATAGTCCAAACTTTTTGATAATCTTGAAATATTAAAAGAACCAAAGAAAGACAATCAATAAATTGGGCAGTGACTTTCTGGAGAAATTAAACAAAGAATGGCTAAAATATTGCACTAAAAAACTAAAGAAGGATTGCTATGTGTACCAATAGAAAAAGAATGTTAAAATAAATAAATAAATAAGAAAATAATAAATTTTTAAAAAAAGAAAATATCCCTAGTATTAGCTGGATTTATAAATGAACTCTAAAAAAAAATTAGGAAAAAATTATCCTCAAATTATGTAAACCATTTAAAAATAGGTAAATGAGTCCTATCAAATTCATACCATTGAAATCATTGATTCTTCTCAGTGTTCATATGTTACTATTTTAAGCACTGTTTTAAGACAATTCTTCATTTATCCCTCTTTTACTTTTTCTCATTATCCCTACATACCACCATGTCTTGAAAAATATCCTTTTCATTCCTATCTAATATAAAGTTCTCACTCCTTCATTAGAACAAACTGTTTATCACTGTCTTCTAATAAAATTACTTTCTTGGTTTCACAATATCTATCTGCATTTTAAAAGCTATTTTCATATACTATGACTACATATGTTGACACATTTTCATGTCATAATTTACTAATGTTGGTCAGCCAATAAATATCTATTTAGCACTTATGTTGTGCCAGACACTGTGCTTAAGTGTTGGGAATACAAATATGAAAAAGACAGTCTCTGGAAGGAACAACATACAAAAGAAATCTCTAAATGATGAAGGAAAGTGGTGCTTAGCTTGAAGACAAAATGGAGAAGTCCAAAGGAGGGCAACTGAGTAAAATGAAGATATATTTATCTGGGTTTTAGTATTTGTAGAGAGAAACAGTACAATCCGAGCCTAGAGTACCAACCTATACAGGCTGTTTTGTTAGTTTGTTAGTGAAGTTTTTATGTTTTTAAAAGTATAAAATGACACTAAAACTTTTGAATATTATTTGGTAATATCATTTATGTGCTGAGTGACTTTGAGTAAATTACTGAATCTCTTACTGGCTTAGTTAATTCTTTAGCACTGTGGAGTCCAACCTTTATGATTAAGGAGAATTGCTACTACCAACAACAAATTTTTTATTTAAAAGAAAAGTTTACAATGTTTTAATGACATTCTCATTTGATCCTTTCTGTAATCCTATTTGAAAAATGCTGTAAGTGTTATCTTGTTTGGGGATACCTGAAAGAGGTAAAAATGACCTTGCTCATGATCACATAGTTAAGGTCAAAGATAAAATCTGAACCTAAGTCTAAATGCAGTGCACTTTCCACTACATGATCCTGCTAACATCTAAACACACACACTTAAAGGAAAAAATGAAAAATCTGTGACACATTCAACTTTCAACCGTCCTTTCTCCCATAGCACCTAAAACATAGGCCTTGTATGTGTAACATGCAAAAATAGTGTGTGTGTATGTGTGTGTGTGCATGTGTGTGTGTTTAATAAATAAGTGACTATCTTCTCTTATTTCTCTTATGCTCTTATTTACCTTTGGGGAAGTATAAGAGTATTCCTTCACATAAAACTATAGAGATACTAAACTTTCCTCCCTCTCCCTGTCCCTATGGCATTTATACAGTGTTCAAAATCTCAATGTATTTCAAAAGCTTAAAACCAAATTAAGTGGAACACTGTTTTAAGTATGTTCAAATACATCCCTATGTTCTCTGCAAGAACACAATTCTTAATTAATCACAGGTATCCCATGTATATTAAGCTTAACAAGATCTGTACAGCACAACCCCTCCCCTATGAAAAAATGCACATCACATATTCTAGGACTTGATAACTTTTGCTGGTGACCACACACAAATTCTCTACCAGTAATATCTCATCTTGAACAATAGTACTATGAGAAAACCCTAGCATGTTATATAAGCAGTTGAACATTGAAAAGAATCAGGTGTTCCCTCTTTGAACCCCAGTTGTTCTTGCATATCCAGTCAAAATGAAGATGGTAGATGGGGATCAGGAAAAGACATCACTTGTATACATATGGAAGCTTTCCCAGACACACCAACTGTGCCGTCAGTTTCTCACAGAACAGCATGAGTTCACTTCCCTTAATCTTACTTTACTCTCTAAAAAATCATGTGGAGGAGGCCTACATTATATAGTTAAAGATATACCATCTGTTTTCCTCTCCTGCCAAGAGTAGAATTCCTTAATAAAATGAAAGCCTTAGGTCATCATGAGAAGCTAAAATGAAGGAGCAGAAAGTACAAGAACAGAATTTGTGTTTCCCATGACCATTTAGTGAAACAGGTGTGTAAGCTTTTTCATGAAGGCCATTAGTACACCCAGAGCCACCATATCTGAACTTCAGGGTAATAAGATTATTAGAACAAAAGGTTTTTTATTTCCTTTTTTTCACTAGTTTCAGGCTTCTTCATTGAATTCATACATATAACAAAGTACAATGTTTCATTCATGAAATAATGCATTATTCCAATGAAATTATTTATATAAGGAGTCTAAATAGCTATCTTTAATGGTATTCAATGTCCTAATGACAGAGAAGGGAACTCAACCCATACACATAATAGCAATTCATTCATTTTCATGTTGGATACCTGTCTCAAAGTGTTTTTTAAACTATATTTTCAGGAATCAAAATCTGAACCAGGATGGTGGATGTTTGGAAATAATTTGGAGGTTTTATTTTTTCATTATCCCCAAATAACTTGAGGTTAAAAAATATATAGAAATGATCTAAGAAAATGTTGATCCTTTTCTCAAACTAGCCTAAATCAGCAAAGACAGGAAATCTACTGGAAGAAAAATCAATTCCTTACATCATCTCCAGTCCAAGAATGCTAATGGCTGGGGACTTCCTAGCTCCCTGAATCATTCAGTTTCACCTCTCCTTAAAATTCATTCTTCTCAAATATGACCTCATTTACTAAGGTCTGGCTTACTTCAAGATTATCATGTATATCGGCCAAATTATCTCCTCCCCTCCACTGAAAAGAGATCTAAATTCTTATCACTTTGGATTGGCAAATCAGATTCAAGTTTTCTCACCATCTGTAGAGCTCTTCAAGTTCAAATTCTGTGTTAAAAAAAAAAGAAAGAAAGAAAACATTGATTGCTGGCTCACTTTAGACTCAGTGAAAGCTGTGCTCTTAATTTGAAACCTTTAAAATGGAGAACTATTTGGCTTTTATACTATCTGACTCAAAATGTTCCTTGTTGGGTGAGACTTGGAATCCTAAAAAAGTTTTAGGGTCTCTTTGTTCAGAAAGCAGGACATCTTTGTTCAATTTTGCCTTTGGCTCAAGGAAACTCTTCTCTGTCACATTGGGTGAAACACTGCCTTAGACACATGTGCAAGGGTATGCACACCACATACTCTCATTCAAGGCTTGGCTCCTAAGAAATCTGGCCCACATGCTAATGGACAAATGAATTCTACTATATGATACAGTGAGAACAAGAGTGAATACTTGGACAGAATAGGAGAAGATTCTTTTTTTCCTTTCTCTCACCCAAAAGATATATTTGCTTTCAGAAAAATCAAAACTCAAGACAGAAAAAGGGATCTACTTAAGGAGATTAATAAATTCAGGTTTACCAACTCACCCAGTCTTCCTCTAGCTGGCTCACAAATTGGAGTTATGGAGAAATAAAAAATACCTCAAGGACTGGAAGTGTCCTTGAGCCAAAAAATCAAAAAATGAATTGTCTTCTAATTCCTCTTCCAAATTTTCCTCTTCTCCTCAAATCTGTTTTGGGATCAATTAAGACCTAGCACATACTGAAGTCTTATCATTTCATCAGTTCATACAATAAAGAACCAAATCATTTTCTCGGGATGATGACAAGTGAAAAGTCCAATGTACTCAAGGGCCAGACTGAAGTCAGAAAATCCTGGGTTCAAAGATCTGACTGAAAATATTCCATGTCACTGAGCAAATCACTTAACTTGTGTTTGCACAAGGGAATGGTCTAAAATTATCAACTGCATAAGTTTCTGATCTGCATTGGTAGAGGGAGTTGTCACCTAGGAGTGTCCACATGAGATTAAAATCATAGATGTGGATAAAATAACTTTAATAGGTTTTCAATTAAGGGGATGATTAGTAGTAGCTAGGTTTTTTGTTTTGTTTTGTTTTGTTTTTTAATAAACTGATGATTTCCTCAATGCAAGACATTATCAGGAAGGAACTTCATTTACCATTGGCACAATGGATAAAGCATGCAATATGGAATTAAGAAGGCCTGAGTTCGAATCTAACCTGGGAAACTTTGTGGTTTGACCCTGAGTAATCACTTTAACCTGTTTGTCTTAGTTTTCTCAAGTATAAAATAAGGATGATAATAATTGCACATAATTCCCAAGGTGGTCATGAGAATCAAATGAGATAATAACTATAGAGCACTTAGCTAGTAACCACATATTTGGTTATATATGTCAGCTATTATTGTTGGTGATTATATCATTATTATTATTATTACCATATAGCACTTTATGTTCTCTTCAACTTATAATCTTAGAAATTAAAGAGATCCAGTGAGAACAAGAGTGAATACTTGGACAGAATAGGAGAAGATTCTTTTTTTCCTTTCTCTCACCCAAAAGATATATTTGCTTTCAGAAAAATCAAAACTCAAGACAGAAAAAGGGATCTACTTAAGGAGATTAATAAATTCAGGTTTACCAACTCACCCAGTCTTCCCCTAGCTGGCTCACAAATTGGAGTTATGGAGAAATAAAAAATACCTCAAGGACTGGAAGTGTCCTTGAGCCAAAAAATCAAAAAATGAATTGTCTTCTAATTCCTCTTCCAAATTTTCCTCTTCTCCTCAAATCTGTTTTGGGATCAATTAAGACCTAGCACATACTGAAGTCTTATCATTTCATCAGTTCATACAATAAAGAACCAAATCATTTTCTCGGGATGATGACAAGTGAAAAGTCCAATGTACTCAAGGGCCAGACTGAAGTCAGAAAATCCTGGGTTCAAAGATCTGACTGAAAATATTCCATGTCACTGAGCAAATCACTTAACTTGTGTTTGCACAAGGGAATGGTCTAAAAGACCATTGTTGTAAAGAGAAGAAGAAAAAGCACAAGCATTTACATAGTGCTTACTATTTTCCAACTAAATACTTTTTTAAAATTTCATTTGATTCTTACAGCAACTCTAAGGTAGATGGTTGTAATCTTCATTTTACAGTTGAAGAAACTGAGAAAAGGAGTGGAGTGACTTTCCTAGAGTCACACTGCCAATAAGTATTTGAAGTCAAATTTGAACTTATGTTAAGAAAGTTAAGTGACTTCTCCAAAGCAGTATAATCAGTGAATATGGAAAGTGGGATTTGAAACCAAGTTTTTTTTCTAATCCCAAGGCCAGCTCTCTAACAACTTCTTTCACACTGCTTCTTAATCATTATAAAACAGAATGTAAAGTGTCCATTGAAATTTATAGGGTGAAATTTAAGTTCTAAAGATGTCTGTGCAGTTGACCTTCCAGATTGTTGCAGGATTTTCAATGGTCATCTGCAAGGGAACATGGAACAGAGGGGAGTACATTAACCAAGCTCAAATGTATTATGCTTTCATTCATAAATCCCCAACTGGCCATAAAAAACATATGAATGTGTTATTAAATCAAATCCTCTGTAATTAGAATATTTCCTGTTGCGCAGCTTAGCCAGAGTATTTTGTTTCTTTCTATCCTTGGGTATGTTTTTCACACCAGGACTTGTCATCATTCTAAGAGGGGAAAAAAACAGCTGACACCAGGGAAAGTTCCACACAACAAATGCTATGTAATTTTTTGAGGTGTATCACTCAGAGATACTAAGTTTATATGGTAATGCAGTGTAGAAGTAGTCAGGTGATGTGGTAATATAAAAGTAGGCAGTCATATGATGGCCTCCCAGACCATCTGGGAGACATTGAACAATTCTAGCAAAATCAAGGACTCCATTTTGGAGCCTCAAGTCTACCACTGACTAGTTGTACAATCTTGGAGAAATCACTTTCCATTTTGTAGCCTCAAGTCTACCACTGACTAGTTGTATAATCTTGGAGAAATCACTTTTCTACATAAGGAGAAGGATTTTTGTTTCAAAGTTTCCAGGTATTAAAAAGGAAGGGCCTTTAGTAGTAAAAATAAAAATCGTTCTCATACAACAGTTAGGAAACACTAGACTAAATCATCTTAAGGTCACTTTGAACCTCATGATTTTATATTGGAACTTGACTACAGGGAAAAAGGCAACATATAGTGAGTGAACCAGAAAGAAAATGCCAATTTTTACAGGACAGATAAATTGAAATATAGTTGAATTCCAGCACAGTGACCTTTGAAAGTAACATTTATTCTTCACGCATTGGCATAGCTCACAGATTTTGAGCTGTGCTATCATCAGGAAAAACATTCATTCTATAATTTATCATTCTTTGTCATCATTACATACAAATCCCAGACAAGTTGTAATCAGACATAACAACTTGTGTCCACTGCCATTTCTTATGGCCTAGAAAACCAGTTTCAGATATTCATACAGTATCAGAGTTAGAATACATTTAAGAGATGAAACTAATCAAACCTCTTAAATTTACAGGTGATCAAACAATCCTACAAATTTTAATGGTTTGCCTAAAGTCATAAACTAGTTAGTAACACAATCTTTAATTTAAACATGGATTCTCTTAATCCTTAGAGATCATAAAATTGACATTGGTGTCATATTGAACAATATAACCTCTGGAATAAAATAATGAGGAGATGGAATAAAAAGTGTCTCCTGTTGTTAATCTTTTTCTATGGAATCAGGATATTAGAATTAATTTTTGGTCTTTTAATGCTCCAAGTCATTATAAATCAGAGAAATGCAAATTAAGACAACTCTGAGATAGCATTACAGACCTGTCAGATTGCTAGAATGACAGGAAAAAATAATGTGCAATGTTGGAGGAGATCTGGGAAAACAGGGACACTAATACATTGTTGGTGTAATTTTAAATACATACAACATTCTGGAGAGCAATTTGGAACTATGCTCAAAAAGTTATCAAACTGTACATACCCTTTGATCCAGCAGTATTACTACTGGGCTTATATCCCAAAGAGATTTTAAAGAAGGGAAAGGGACCTGTATGTGCAAGAATGTTTGTGGCAGCCTTCTTTGTAGTGGCAAGAAACTGGAAAATTAGAGTGTGCCCATCAATTGGAGAATGGCTGAATAAATTGTGGTAAATGAATATTATGAAATATTATTGTTCTGTAAGAAATGACCAACAAGATGATTTCAGAAAGGCCTGGAGATGCTTATATGAATTGATGCTGAATGAAATGAGCAGGACCAGGAGATCATCCTTCACAGGCTAATTGTATACTATTTCAAAGTCCAATTATTTTTGTACAGCAAAATAACTGTTTGGACTAATATTGTATTTAATTTATACTTTAACATATTTAACATGTATTAGTCAACCTGCCATCTGGAGGAGGGGGTGGGAGGAAGGAGGGGAAAAATTGGAACAAAAGATTTGGCAATTGTCAATGCTCTAAAATTACCCATGCATATAACTTGTAAATAAAAAGATATAGTAAAAAAAAAAATGGTCTTTTTTATCTCCTATTGGTATAGTACTTTTCTCATGTATTCTATAATCTCAATATTGATAATCTGGTAAACTTCATAAAAGGTCAACCAAGTTTCCACATAGGGATAAAAAAAGACTTTTCAGCACAAAATGTCATGAAATCAGAGATCTAGAGGAAAGGACCTATAGCACTCTCACTTTGTAGATAAAGAAATCGAGGCCCAAAGAGATTAACTGATTTATCCAGGATCACCTAAAGAGTATGTGGTTGATGATGGCTTTAATCCCAAATTATATTACATCAAAACCAACACATCTATAGTGAATTACACAAAAGATACACCTTATTGCTAAAAACAAGCTTAGGTATTTTGTTTGTTTCACGTGGTCATTGAAGAAATTTAGAATCTGTTAGCACTCCACAACTGCTCTGAGATGAGAGATATGAGCCACAGAATAGCTGAGAAGTCTGTGTTATCACTTTGCCTATTACTGAGAAACATTCCTAAGATTTAGATATCAAAATACATTTTAGAATGATGGATTTGTTTTCACCACAAGAATTTATGGAACGCTCAGTTGACTTTTTCATTTGCATTCTAAACATCCAGTCTTTGGTGCTTGTTGGAAACACTGCAAAATGAGAAACATTATATGGTATCAATCAAGCCTCTTTTGCAGCAATGCAAGGCACAGTATTTTTCAAGTTGCCTTTTCATTCTGCCTCAGAATATGAAAGACTGGAATGAACATCATTTGGATAAGATCTTTCTCTCTTTCCCTCTCTCTTCTTCCCTCCCTCCTTCTCTCTTCTTCCCTCCATTCCTCTTCTCCTCTCCCTCCAATTCTCTCCCTCCCCCTCCATCTCTCTTTCTCTCTCTCTCTGTCTCTCTTTTCCTCCTTCTCTTCTCTCCCTCCCTCCCTCCTTCCTCCCTCTCTCTCTCCCTCCCCCCTCTCTTTTTCTCTTTCTCTCTCTCCTCTTCCTCATCTCACTATTATTAAAGATTTAACAAATGTATCAAATAATTCAATGAATTTGAGGTTTCATGTTCAACACTTTATTTCAAAGGAAAAAAAAATAGATGCACAGACAAATAGTAAGGAATCAGTGAATTGGTTCTAATTGAATAAGATTTAGTCTAAAAATTCCCAGCAAACTTATAACTATTTTCCTCATGTTTTATATTCTTTTGGTGGAGGTGGGAGAAATTTTTGTCAATAAATCTGATTTCTTTGATTTGAACCATAAAAGAAAATTATGAAATGGTACCCCCACAATAATCTTTTCTGAACACAGTAATCTGACTATCTCTCTGAACTATCTCTATGAAATCATATAACAGGACAGACTAGTTTGTAACAAAGACATTTACAAGCATCTTGTGATGAAACATCTTTGGGCAATTTTGGGGAAGACAAATTTAATGTTAAGCAATTGAAAAATGTTTATTTAATGCCTACTCTCTGCCCTTCATTACTAGGGGAACCAAAAAAAAGCATAAAGAATCATACAAGGATTTGTGATTTGTAACATAGATATAAGGATTGTGCATATAACTATTAAAAAACTACAAAGTCAATGTAACCAAATCCTTCTGTAGTTCATAATTGAATGTTATGGGATAGGTCAGTTCTCTGAGAGCCTGCACAGCTATGCATCAGAACATCTGAAAGAGTTTCAGGACAGCCTTTGCTGACATAGGTGTTGCAGACTGGAAATGAGATAAATTGGAGGCAGAGAGAAGAGGAGAGAGATCAGACAATGTAACAGCCTCTCAGTCAGAGAGGTCAGAGAATAGCAACTGTCTCTGTCTCCTTGTATCATCCTCTCACAAGAGGAGATCCATTCTGGGTTGGATCTCCAGCAACCACTGTCAGGTGGTTCCTGTGAATTTCAGCAGCTCTCCCGTGTATTCCAACAATTGAATGTAGTATAAGAATACAGACATCATGTATCTAGTGAGAGGGGAAATGAATAAAGGCAAGGGTAGCTAAGGAGGAGATAGAAATTGAACAGGAGTAGATAAAATAGTGAATCCCAGGTTAGTTCCTATAATGCAGGCAAAGTTTTTTCTGGAAGTTAATATGCCACCCATTCAAAATTTGAAAGTTCTTTATTTTGTCAAAATGCTTTCACATCTGTTATTTCATTTCATAATCAATGCAACTCCAGAGGTCAGTTGGATTAATGTTATCATCTAAATTGTCTAAATGAGGAAATTGAGGTCCAAGGAGAGGTCATGGAGATAAACTTTAAGAGACCTCAAGTTAGAATCACAGACTCTTCAAAATAAAAGAAAACTTAATAATAATCTCTTTTAAACTCTTCATTTCATAGATGAGGTAAGGAAGACCCAAAGTTGATATAAGGAATTTGCCCCAAATCATGCAACTAATTAGTAACGAAGTCAAGATTTGAACCAATGAAATTTTGCTAGATTTTAAGTTTTTTTTTTTTTTTGTTTTGTTTTGTTTTTGCTGGTCAGACTAAATCAAAATATGCTGTAAAAGTGGAAATGCCATTTAGAAAACTAACAAGAAAACATAAGTACAGTTTTAATTATAAAAATCCTAGAATTCAGAGTCAAAGAATTGTTGAGATAGAAAGGACTTAGAAATCCTCTTTCCAACCTTAAGTTTTTATAAATGAATGAACTGAAACCAAATAAATAAGAATAAACATAATTTGTGATTTATATCATTTCAAAGTTTTCAAAACCATACCAATGCTCCTTTGAAAATGAAATTACTTACCCATAGTAACAAGGTTATTTAACCACCTACAATTCCTATGTAGGCTTTAAGTGATCTTTTGACTACTTTAGAAGTGTACTTGATTCCAAGTAACAATTCTTATTAACAATATTTATTAGGTAGCATTGTAATTCTTATTAAGCAATTATGAAACAAAATAAAACTCTACTGAGGTGGCCAGGGAATTTACTTTTTCCTAAGGGACATAGATATAATCTAAGACTAGGCCAACTACCTATCTGGTTGATAAAGAAATTGAGCTTCAGAGATGTTAAGTGATTTGTCTAAGGTTAAACAGGTAATAATTAGCAGTATTCAAGCGGAATTTGAATTCAATTCTTACAAAGTCAAGGTCTGCACTCCAAGCTTAATACTTTCTCCTTTATTTTGTATTCCACTGGCCAGAGTGCAATGGAAGAAAATATGCAACCTACTCTCACAAATGTAAACTAAAGCCCAGCCATTGCAGGTGAGTCAAGAAATATTCAAATCAGAAATAACTCCACGTATAAAAGGAAACAAAATAAAACACAACAATTCAATTAATCCAATCTGATGTAATGTAATCTGATCCAAATCCACTCCAAATTGTCAACAATTCACTAAGTGTCTACTGCATGCAAACCATTGTGACTATAAAATTATGATGATAAACAGTCCTTTCCCTCAAGGAGAGTACACTTTACCAGGGAGATCCAAAATATACATATATAAGAATGTATTTATAATTGGGAATTGGGAAGTAATAAAACCTAGTGGATATAAGAAAAAGCTTTTTCCTGTAATAGGTGGTGAGTGAGTTGAATCTAAATAAGGAAAGCATTTTCTAACAGGACCTTCGTAAATGACAAAGTTGAGAATGTAGTTCAATCCAAAGGGTAGCCTATGAAAAGGTACAAAGAGTTGAAAAGGAATGCCAAGGTAGATAAATAGGAGATGGACCTGTTTATCTTCAAGATAGAATGTATGAGGAGAGTGAAGGAAAATAAATATGGGGGTAAAGGTAAAAGTCAAGATTTGAAGAGCTTTAAGTACCACTTTGAGGACATTGTGTTTTGACTAGAGTTAGTATGTAATCACTGAAGGTTCTGGAAGTGACATAGTCAAATGAAGGGAAGTTATTTAGGCATCTGTATAGAGAATGACTTGGTGATGAAAGAAATGAATACTTGCATCATTCAGTTAGAAGTTATTGCATTGGTCCAGAAAAAAAAATGGTAGAATTCTAAACTAGGAGGCTGAATATGTAAATAGAAATAAGGATAAAGGTGTTCTTTTTGAGGCAGAATTGACAGAACTTGGTAACTTACTGGATATAGAAGAGGGAATTAGTGAAGGGAAGGAAACAAGCATTTATTACATCTACAATGTGTACTAGGCAAGACAGCTGTGGGTAGTGCTGGGCTTAGAGTCAGAAAGGCTCATCTTCCTAAGTTCAAATCCAGCCTCAAATATGTATTGGATTTTGTGTCCCTGGGTAAATTACTTAACCCTTTTTGCCTCAATTCCTAGAGAAGGCAATGGCAAACTATTCCAGTATTTTTGCCAAGAAAATCCCAAATTGAGGTTACAAAGTAGGACATTACTGAAATAACAATGATAGTATCAAATGTAAAAGGCACTATATTGAGTGCTTTACAAATACCTCAGTTGATTTTCAAAATTATGCCAGGAGATTTTTATTATACAGTTAAGAAAACTGAGGCTGATGGACTAAGTGATTTGCCTAGGGTCACACAGTGTCTATGGCTGGGTCAGTATTTATGTCTTCCTGACTCTAAGCCTAGAGTTCTATCATTGTACACACCAGCTGCCTCTAAGACAGGATAAGGGAGAAGAAAAAGTTGAAGATAATTTTCTGGTTATAAATAGGAGGATTAGATAGATGGCAGAGCATTTGATGGATAATAAGGATGTTTGAAAGGAGAATGGGTTAGGGTAGTAGGGAAGAAAATCAATAATTTCCATTTTTTTTTCATCTTGACTTTGAGATATTAGTGGGAAATCCAATCAGATGTTCAATAAGCTAGTATTGGTATAAAACAGAAGTTCAGGAGCTAGATTAGAGCTGCATATAAATGATTAGGAAGTCATATGCATAGGTAATTGAACCCTTGGGAGCTGATAAGATTACCAAGGCAAAATGTGTTGAAAGACATTTATTAAATAGATGCTCTGTGCAAGTCACATCATTATCCATCTCTTAGTGTCACTAAGTTATTATGAACTTTCCTCTTTAGCTCTCCTTGTCATCATAATGATTGCTGATAGATTTCGCATCATAATAGAGTGAGGAGATAAATTAAAATGTTTCCTCTCCACAACTGTTCCCTGGAAGAGTCTCAGAAAAAAAAAGGGGGGGGGAGGAGGGAATGGGTTATATGATTAGACTGAACAGGTATTTTCTGCTGAAACAAGGTTGGACTTTCTTTATTTAAAACTCCTGTCATATAAAAGGGAGCATGACTTTCAAATTATAAAAGAACTTGGTGTAATGGGCTGAGGCTTGAGTTGATGCACTGAGGTCCCAAGCACATGAGGCTAAATAGTAATTGGACCATACTCTATTAATATATAAGCTTGGCGAAAGAATGGCCCCCACCCACTCTTTGTGCAAGTCCTGATGTGTATAGGAAATGACAATTTTGGTAGGTGGAGGCAGGGGAGTGGAAAAGGAAGGGGAAGGAGAGACTGCTTGCATTGCCATTGCGACAGTTTTCTTAGCTTAGATCTCCCTCTGTTAGCTGGCTTCTTGTCGCAGCTGCCCATATTGCTATTGCAATCTTTCTTGCCCATATTGCTATCGCAATCCTTTCTCACCTCTTCACTTCAATAAAGATTGAAGATTTTTCCCTTAACCTGAATTCCTGACTCCGGCTGATTTTAAATACATGGTCGTTACAACTTGGAATGCAGAAAGTTCAATGTTACCTCCTGCAGTTAGGGGCAGCTGAGGACTAGACTGTAGTTGTTAGTCATTTCTGACTTTTTGTGACCCCACTTGACATTTTATTGGCAAAGATACTGGAATGATTTGCCTTTCTCTTCAGCACATTTTATAGATGAGGAACTGAGGGAAATAGGTTAGCCCAGGATCACACAGCTAGTAAGTGTCTGAGGTCAGATTTGAACTTAGGGAAATGAATTTTCTTGACTTCAGGTCCATAACTTTATCTGCTGTGCCACCTAGCAAATTACAGAGATTTTAGCAAGAAGGAAGGCAATTATATACAATCTGACTAGAATAGAAGAAAAGCTGTAGTATAGAAATGTGCCTAGTACTTACACTTTCCTTTTCTGTTTCTCTTTCCCTTCTTTGGTGATTAGATAAGAGAAAAAAGTTCTGATCCTCTCTGAAAAACAGATAGTTATATCTCTTCAATTTTCTCTCTTTTGATAGGGCAGCAATTTATACATTTCAATTAAGAACAGTTTAGTTCCAGCCCTGCTCCTCTTAACTGACATTTTCAAATGGTAATTCATCAGAGCCTCCATTTTCTCATTTGCAAAATGGGGATATTAATGCTAATATTACTTACTTTGTGGTGTTGTGATGCTCAAATGAAATTTCTTAGATATATTATCTTGCAAATCTAAAAGCACTATGCACATGGCATTTTTTTTGTTAATAATAATATAACAAATCAGTATTCTACCCACCCATCCTAATCTCCATTTCCCAAAATAACAAAGACTGTGTAGGTCTTGAAAATGACTTTCCAGTATGTCTTAAAAGTGAATTCCCAGTGCATGAACTTTGCACAAGTCATAACCAATCTAGTTTAAAGATGAAAGTTCCATAGAGACAGATCCAGAGACATGGTTGCAATGGGGAATATCTCCACACTCTTGAGTGCTGAATGCTGGGGAGCATTACTAATTTGCAAAAAAAATATTGTTGTGATTTAGATATAACATGGACACTGAAGCTCAAAGATCCAGACTGTAGTTCAACAATTGGCAAAGAAGCAGCTGGTTTCAAGAACCATAGTGACTTGTGAATCATGTCCTGTCTAGAAATAGTGAAAAGGAACTTTTACAGTTCATCAATAGGTAAATTACCTGGTATGAGAGATTATTGTATTATCTGTTATGAAATATTTTTGGATGGGAATTTGTATTTATCTAATGAGAATATCTTAATTCTCTCTTTTTACCCCTCTCTTCAAAGGTACAACAAAGAGAATGAAAACATACTTAACCCTGCAAGATGGGGTTTGGCTTGGGGATTTGGAGTTAGGAAATGCTTAGAATGTCCAATTTTCTGATAGAATGGCTAACATTTCTTTGATTGTTCACCTGCTTTTACTAAAATAACAAAAGTGTCAATTTAATGATGACTTTAAGTGATGAACAAGTAAATGACCAATTGGTTCTGGAATGACCAATAGGAGTGGCTGGTAAGCTAATGAATGACATAGCCTGATTAACAGGTATTCTTGAACACAAAGATTCAAGGGATAAAATCTAGAAGTATAGTAGTGAATAATTGATGGGAAGACAGAATTCTATGTAAATTTTAGCCTTTTAGCAACAAATTAAGAAGATTTTGGTGTAGAAACTTTCAATAGAAACAACAAAAAAAATTAAATTATTTTTATTGCTAAAAAAGTATTATGTGTTGGATGTTGGAGGAAATGTAGGAAAACTGGGACACTGATGCATTGCTGGTGGAGTTGTGAACGAATCCAACCATTCTGGAAAGCAATTTGGAATTATGCCCAAAAAGTTATCAAACTGTGCATACCTTTTGATCCAGCAGTGCTACTACTGGGCTTATATGCCAAGGAGATACTAAGGAAGGGAAAGAGACCTGTATGTGCCAAAATGTTTGTGGCAGCCCTGTTTGTAGTGGTTAGAAACTGGAAAATGAATGGATGCCCATCAATTAGAGAATGGCTAGGTAAATTGTGGTATATGAATGTTATGGAATATTATTGTTCTGTAAGAAATGACCAGCAGGATGAATACAGAGAGCCTTGAAGAGACTTGCATGAACTGATGCTAAGTGAAATGAGCAGAACTAGGAGATCATTATATACTTCAACAACAATACTGTATAAAGATGTATTCTGATGGAAGTAGATTTCTTCGACAAAGAGAAGATCTAAGTCAGTTCCAATTAATCAATGATGGACAGAAGCAGCTACACCCAAAGAAAGAACACTGGGAAATGAGTGCAAACTGTTTGCATTTTTGTTTTTCTTCCTGGGTTATTTTTACCTTCTGAATCCAATTCTTCCTGTGCAACAAGAGAACTGTTCAGTTCTGCACACAATATTGTATCTAGGATATACTGTGACATATTTACCATGTATAGGACTGATTGCCATCTGGGGAAAAAGGTAGAGGGAGGGAGGGGAAAAGTCCGAACAGAAATGAGTGCAAGGGATAATATTGTAAAAAATTACCCAGGAATATGTTCTGTCAATAAAAAGTTATAATTATAAAAAATTAAAAATTAAAAAGTATTATGGAAACCATCTGTGATATTGCTAGCTTAGGAAGATAATAGGGTGGAAAATACCTTCACCAGTTAATATGAAAACCCATCAGTGATTTAAAATATATGCAAGAGAGACAGGTTAAATAACATGTCCCAGATTACATAGTTAGCATCAGAAATGAGACTGAACCCAGGTTTTCTAAATCCAAGTCCAATACTCTTGAATATTTCCAACCAATTTTGGTAAGAGAAAGAGAATAAATATTTATAGAATGCTATTATGTGTGAAGCATTGTGCTAAGAGCTTTTTACAAATATCTCATTTGATCTTCACAACAACTCTATGAAATATGTGGTGTTATTATTTTACAGTTGAGTAAACTGAGGCAAGCAGTAATAACTGAATTTCCCAGAGTCACATAGCTAGAAAGTATCTAAAATCATATTTGAACTCAGATTTCCTGACTCTAGAACTGCTATCTACACATTTAAGTGTATCTTGATGCCTTTTCTAACACATGTACATATACCTCAAAGACCACAAAAATATAGAAAATAAACATAGAAAACAAAGGGGAAAACCTAACCCTAAATCCTTAGCCTTTAACAGCAGTAAAAAAAAAATTACAAACCAGCAAATCTATGTTCCTTTCCGAGTCTAAATGAAATACTATCTGAGGTTTGAATGGTTCCCATATTAATAAAATAATTCCTATAGAAATATATATTGGTGAATTTTTTCACATGTTGCATTCCTTTAACTTAGTATAATACTTCATAGCTTCAAAGTATTTGCATTTGACCTTGGATCAGCTGATGCTCACAATCTCCCCACATGTAGAGAGAGAAGAAGGTTTCATTGAGGCCGAATTCTATCTATTCTATGGGAGGCAGAAAGTGAGACCCAGAAGAGTTGAAGTGTTTTTCTTAAGGATGTTCAAAACTAAGACACAGAATAAAGCCTTAAAGATAAACTCTCTAACTACAATAGCTTTTATTTTGTTGGAATGATGGATTACTTCTGGCATGACCTCCAATATGGCATCTGTTAATATTAAAATGAAACATACTCTGCCCCACAATAGTCATTCTATTAAGACATTACAGATTCTTCACACAATCTGAATTAAAATAAGTTAGGAAATGTTAAAGGACGTTTCACTGTTACTCTCAAAGAGATTTTCATTGGGAGCTTTCCCAAACTTCAGAAATAACTTTGTTCAAATGCCCCCCCAAACTTTTACATTAAGTTGCTACCTCTAAACTAAAAGAATGGATTGATTTTTCTGAAGACTTTTAAAACTTATCATACTTGAAGAGGAAGCTTAATTCACAATGCAATTAAGGGAAAATTGTTAAAGCCTGGAGACAGTGCTTAAGATTTATAATTCAGAAATTGATTTTAATTCTTTATGATGCTTATAGAAGTGCATGAAATTAAATTTAAGCTTCTGAGAAAAGAACACACTATTTCACAAAAATCGTTGGGAAAACTGGAAAATAATATGTCAAAAATTTGCATAGACCTACATCTCAGACACCATTTCAAAATAAGATCAAAATGGATACGTGATTCAGATATAAAGGATGATAGCATAAGCAAATTAGGAGAGCAAGAGATAGTTTACCTATCAGATTTTTAGAAAAGGGAGGAATTTATGACCAAAGAAGAATTAGGGAACATAATGAAATGCAAAATGAACAATTTTGATTACATTAAATTAAAAAGGTTTTGCATAAACAAAACCAATACAGACAAGATTAAAAGGGAAACACAAATCTGGGAAATTATTTTACAGCCAAAGTCTTTGATAAAGGTCTCATCTCTAAAATGTATAAAGAACTATATCAAATTTATTATATTTGTTGTTCCCCCGTTGATAAATGGTCAAAGGATATGAACAGAAAATTTTCAGATAAAGAAATTAAAGCTATCAATAGTCAAATGATATGAACACAAATGATGAAATAGTCAAAATGCTCTAAATCACTATTGATTAGAGAAAGGCAATTAAAACAACTCAGGTACTATCTTATACCTCTCAAATTGGCTAAGATGACAGGAAAAGATAATGATAAATGTTGGAGAAGATGTGGGACTACTGCATTGATGGTGGAGTTTTGAAATAATCAAATCATTCTGGAGAGCAATTTGAAACTATGCCCAAAACTTTGCTATAAAATTGTGCAGACTTTGATCAATTAGTGCTACTACTGTCTCTGTATCCCAAGGAAATCATAAAAGAGGGAAAAGACCCACATGTGCAAAAATGTTTGTAGCAGCTCTTTTTGGGATAGCAAAGAATTGGAAAATGAGTAAGATGCCCATCAATTGGGGAATGGATGAATAAATTATGGTATGTGAAGTAATAGAATATCATTGTTCTATTAAAAATGATGAACAAGCTGATTTTGGAAAGGCCTGGAAAGATTTACACAAGTGATGCTGAGTGAAACAAGCAGAACCAGGAATACATTATACACAATAACAGCAAGTTTGGGCAATAAAAGACTTAGATCTTCTCAGCAGTTCAGTGATCCAAGACAATTCCCATAAATTTTGGATTGAAAATGCCATCCACAATCCAGAGAGAGAACTATGGAGACTGAAGGTAAATCAACTTATGCTATGTTCACTTTTTTTTCTTTTTCTTCCATTTTTTTTCTCTTGTAGTTTTCCTTTTCTGTTTTTTCTCTTCCTACATGATTCATAAGGAAATGTGTTTTCAAAAATGAATGTACATATATAACCAGAAAAAATATAAAAGAAGTTTGTGAAACTTCAAAAAGAATAATAATTAACATTTATATAGTACAATCTACCAAGCATTGTATTAAGTGCTTTATAAAGTATTTTGGAAGTACTCAGAGCAATTCCTTCTACATCATGTGTGTGCATATATATATGAGTGAACATGTGTACAGGGAGGCATGCAAATATACATATATGCTCACCCATGAACATATGTGTAGCCTATAAAATAAAACAAAATTATAGTTTAGAGTGCTTAGCTACTAGAACCACAGACCAGCCCTACATCTTAGTACACTTCAGATGGCTTTCCTTTCAGTACAACAAGCAATCCCTTTTAAATTAAATGCCAGGTGTGAAACAGGTTTTCTTTTTTTATGCTCCTTTAGTGTGAATAAAGAGAAATTCCTATGCAGGAGCAGATAATCCATGAATAATTCATCCTGTGCCTTTATTTTCCAGATGTATGACCACTAGCTGATTCTCATGTCTCCTGCAGGGCTTTGTGTCTCTGAGATACAATATTCCATCAAACCAAATCTCTCTCTCACATTTCTGTTGGATGCTTTTATTAGACCCAACTGACCCCTGACCCTCACTTACCTTCAGCTCACTAAATTGCAATCTTTCCTACTTTGGTTGTGGCTGATTTTTTTAAATACTTAAAAGTTGAAATCAGACTTTACTTTGGAAAGCAAGTATGGAAAATAAATGTATTTTTTTGTATTTAGTTAAATCTTCAGAATTCTTATTACCCTCCTGTTCTACCAAAAAAGTCTCTCTAGATTATAAGACTACTCCCCCACTTTGGAGACTGCTCTATGTTTGAACTTAAAGTCATATTATCTACTGAAAATGTATACACCTATGATTATGCGTGCACATATGTCCATATGGATTGTATATGGTACATACATGTATATTAATCTGCAGTTATATGTCTATATGTACCTGTATATAAGCATATGTATATACAAACAATACATAAAGACACATACTTACATATAGATATACATTCTCAGATTAATGCCTATCCAGAGAGGAAAGAGAAGAAACAGAAATATCTTCAGAATGTATCTTTTCTATTATATACAATGTCCCTTTAAATTAACTTTCTTGTGGTTTAGTTTTTTGTTGTTATGTTTTGACAAATCAAAATCTTGTACTCTAAAACAACATTAGTCTTGGCAAAAATAAATATTGAATATGTTATATTTTGAATTATCTACCTGGAGATAACACAGTGTTCATCTGAAATCAGATTTGTCATTGTGTTTCTTTTCTTATGCAACTTTTCTTGTAATTTTAATAAAAACTTTTTGGACTTTAACCTGAAAGTATCTATTTCTACTCTTTACCCTCATTGTCTCTTTAATATGTATATTATCTTTGTAGTTCAGGTTTTAAACTATGTATGTTTCCAATTTATCCATTGATGTTTAATTATCATTCTATGAAAAGCCGTGGGGTAATACAAATTTGCAATGGATTTAGTGGTTAATAATTATTGATACTCTCACAAACTATGCTACAAATATTGGGTTGCATGTAGTTATTATCAGTTATATACTCCTTAACCCATCAATTCACAATCATTTTCACTCAAATATATGGCTTACATATAGATATGCTATATTATGGTATGCATTTTAATGTCATCTATAATATTACACCAAAGCAAATATGGCACCCTGTTAAATAATACAAGACTCTAATGAGAATTCATTATAAAAAGAAGGGACTTTTTAGGCAGGAAGAAGAAAACATGAATGTCATATTGATATGCTTAATTTCCATCAACAAATAGTTGTTAATTGCCTTCTATGTAAAGCATTTTCTTAGAGGCTGAGTAATTAATAAATAAACCAATAATAATTACATCCAATGCATCCAAGTAGCTTACAATATAATAAAGAAGATGACATAATTATAAATTCTAAATAAAATAAAAACTATTTAGCAACATGACATCCTTTCCTTTTGGCATAATTTTGGCAGGAAAGAAGTGGAATAGAAAAAACATTCTGCCCTTTCCCACAGAAGGCACACTAATACATTGTTGGTAGAAATATGGATAAGTCCAATTCTTCTGAGAAAAAAAATGGGATTATGCTAAGAAGTGAATAAAATGTGTATGTCCTTTGATGCTGAGATCACAATGATAGATTTGTAAACTAAAAAGAATAAATACATAAAAAATTTTCCCTATATCAAGATATCTGTATTAACACTTTCAAAAAAATAAAAATAGAATATCCATTTTCTGTGAAAGTCTAAACAAATTAAGGGACATATGAACACAACTGACAATTATGGGACTGTAAGACATGATAGATATGAGAAATTCATAGAAACACAAATACGTTTGTGCACCAATATGGAATTAGGTAAGCAGAACCAGGATAAACAAAATGCATAAATACTCTAACCTTTTAAATGCAAAGAACAATAAAATAAAGCTTAATGTCATGTAATTATAATGATCAACCTTGTGCCTAGAAGAGAAAAAGGAAATTATGGGTGTTAAATGTTCCTTGATCTTTCAGGCTCAGGTAATCTATTAGCCTAGCTTTTGGTTTTTGTTTACTACAAATGAAGTTTCATAATGAGATAGGAAAAGGGTGGGAAAGAATGTAATGAATATAATGTAAGAAAACAAAAGTCATAAGTAAAATATATTTGAAATATGGGTCCATATACATGACAGATATAAGTACATACAGATACAGATCTCATTAGATCTTTACAGATTATCTAAATTATGATTATAACTATATTTGAAGAGATAGAGAAAGTAGGTTTATTTTGTGGTTAAAAAACGATTATAATACAAAGAAGAAACAGAAATGCTTCAAAGGAAGTGATAATTCAAGACTAGAGCTGGAAATAAAGCCCTAGCTTCCCTCTTCACTGTTTTAACCATGAAAATACACAGCCTCATTAACTAATCAGAATTGTATATACATTTGATTTCTGACTTTTCTGAGAGGGAAAACTTTCTGATTCATGTCCCACTTACTAAGGAAGTTTAATGTCTTTTCCAGAATCTTTAACTTCTGATCTATGACCTAACCTTGACCTTCAGCTACAATTCTAAGTCAAGCAATTCTGAGCAGGTGGCCAATAATTGGTCAAGGATAAAGAGAGATGAGCTACAGTCAATACTGAGTTGTAGGGATTCAAAAATCATCGTGGAGACCTTGGGGATGTCAGGCCTGTTTGTCAGTACTAATAAAAACTTGCAGAATTAATTCTTGATTATTCAGGAAAGCTACAAGGAAAAACTAAAATAAAACTAATGCTAATGGAGAATTTTCTCCTACAGGCAAAAATATATATATATACCTTCAAAAGTTCAACTGATTTTCAAAATATATTGAAAATTCATCACAATATAGATTTGTTACTAATTATAGTATCTATATCAAAATTAATTTAAATAACATACTATGCTTTATCTTTTAAATCATGCATGCATGGTAAGATTTGTTTTAGTGGAGTGAGGTCACACAACAGAAGAAATCAAAATATGTTTGTGTATTTCCTATAGAAATCTATAAATCCCTGCTGTGAATTTCTCTTTCCTGTTTTGCAATTTTAGCCTAGAAGTTAGGGTAGAGGTATGCATGAATATTTAGAGGAGTTATTGAATATTACTAATCTATAAGCCTCTTAAATTATTAATGAATTCTATCAGTGACATTTATCCCATTCTCTCCTTCTATATATAATATAGTTCTGAGAAAAGGAGAAGAACTTAGAGACTGATAGAGAAACTTTCACATCATTTATGTCAACAGAGGACAAATATAAAAGAAATAGCATCCTTTACTTGATAACCCTCAACCCTCCATAATTTGTAACTATTTAATATACTGTTCTCTTAATTTAAACTTCTTTTAAATTAAGAAGTTAAAGCTTAGTTTAATTAACAGATTAAAGTTGCTTTGATCTTATAATATTTTGACCAATTTAAGAGAACACAGATTTGTCATCTCTCTCCTAGACCTGGAAAGTTTAAAAAGATTTGAGTTACTTCCAAAGGTCCACATGGAGAATTTTCTCCTACAGGCAAAAATATATATATATATATACCTTCAAAAGTTCAACTGATTTTCAAAATATATTGAAAATTCATCACAATATAGATTTGTTACTAATTATAGTATCTATATCAAAATTAATTTAAATAACATACTATGCTTTATCTTTTAAATCATGCATGCATGGTAAGATTTGCTTTAGTGGAGTGAGGTCACACAACAGAAGAAATCAAAATATGTTTGTGTATTTCCTATAGAAATCTATAAATCCCTGCTGTGAATTTCTCTTCCCTGTTTTGGGACCACAGATAAGTCAGTATCCACAAAGAACTTAGGATTCAGGACCAACATATGTGAAGAAAAAATTCATAGTCTGTGATTAAGCTAAGTATGTTCCTTTGATTTCCTCAAGTGTCTTTTTTTAAAAAAATAGCATATCTGAATTTTTTAAACTTCTTCAAAAATTCAATAAACATTAAATATTATTCTCCTCATAGCACAGCATTGTTTGAGTAGCTCACTGAAATCCAGTTCCCATTTTTCTCCCCACTGAACTGTGAAAAGTGATACACATTCATTTTCAACTACATTGTTTGAGATCTTAGAAAAAATTAGGATCCTTTGGGCACATGAAGAAATTTGGCCCATCTCACATAAAAGAGAATAGGAGTATGGATTGGAACAGAATTATCATCACATGACTTAAAGACAACGATTGTTTTCCATTCATTGATAACAAGAAACTTGAATAAATTCATGTGGAGTTGTCCTGAACTTGTTTTGTAGATAGTTTGCATCTCCCTTAAGGAGTGTTAATTCATTACTTAAATATTAACATTAAATTTACTGCATAATTGCAAGGTGGGAAAAAATATAAACCAAGAGGTTTATAGAGAGGAGGACTCCAAAAAGAAAGTATTTCTTTTTGAAAAGATGCCTCAAGGGAAAATTTGATACTAATCCATAGTCTGTCATCAGATTGAAGATATATCATTTGTAATTAATTTGGAAAGCTAAAAAAACATTAAATATTGATTCCAATTAGCTTTGGGGTCTAAATTGTTTTCTTTTTTTGTAAGATTCTTCAGCTAATGGCTGCAGGGAGAAACAGCAAATCTATAAATCTTGATAATACAAAATCATAGATAGAAATCATTTTGAACACTAGATATCTGACTTAGCTAACTTTTTTTTCTGGCTTCAGTCTCACATTCTGGTATTTCTTCATTAAGTACAAAAGACTCAGAATTTTAAAGCCATATGAAAACTACATTCACAGCCAATAACCTTCAGTTTCAAAGTCATTTAATAATTAGTCAGTCTTGCTCTTTACAGAAAATTGGTACATTCAAGCTAGTGATAATTGAAGTTAAATGTTTATGAAACACCTTTTTCTTCTCTTCCTGACTATTAAATGGACTGTTATATTTGGGAGAAGAGATGGATTCTTAACCCTAGAATTGATTTCCTTTATTCTTAGACTTTAGGTGTGAAATCTTTACCTTAGTCCCTAAGAAGTTTACAACTCCCCCCACTTTAATCACTCAAACCCTAATAATCCAACAGGCTTATTCTCAGTGGACCTCATCAAATATTGATATCATTTTTAAATGACTATTCGTATTATTCCCCCCTCTACATCCTTAAAGCTAAATATGTTTTCAGGTTTTTGTTTCTCATCACCAAAAGTAATAAAATGATAGCAAAAGCAAGCCTTCATGAAAAGTACTGATGTGTACTTAAGCAATGTAGAATTTCATTTTTTGCCAAGACTACTAAAAATAAAATGGTAGGAAAATCTGAATCCAGATTTAGGGGACATAGGCTCTAGCCCTGATTTTATTAACTTTAAAAGTAATGACCTGGAATTCAGTCACATTGTCTCTTTGGGCCTTTTCACATTTGTCAAATGAAGAAAAATAGTGTCAATGATTATTAGCATCTTGTTCAAGAGATATTCATGAATTTGAATTGTAAGTTTGTTCCACCTCTAAAATTTTATGATAACCTACATATCAATTCAAGCTTGGGCACTCATTCACGTCTTCAGTGAATGTGAGCAATGGGATATGTAGTTAATTAGGATGGGCTAGGAAGGAATTCTTCCATGTAAAGCAATCTATCAGAACCATGACTGTCTTGTGCACTATATTATCCTGCTAAAAGGCCAATAAAATACTTGAGATGCCAACCAGTAAGGAAAAACATCATCAAACATTCCTGATCACTAACCTATGAATTAAAGCAACCAATTCATCTAAAATTGGATCTCTGATCTTTTTTTTTATCAAAATTGAGCCATTGACCAAGCTCTGAAAGCACTTCTCTTAGCTGAAATTTTTCAGACTAATTCCACATTAAATTCACCTTTTATTTTTATAATTAATAGTATGTTTTCCCAATTTCATGTCAATACTTTTGAGCATTCATTTTAAAAGATTTTGAATTTCAATTTTTCTACTCTGCTCCCTCTATTCCCTCTTTCCAAAAATGGTAGGTAATTTGATAAATTATACATGTGCTATGATGTGAAAGATTTCCATATTTTTATTTATTTTTTTAAATAATTTTTTATTGATAGAACGCATGCCAGGGTAATTTTTACAACATTATCCCTTGCATTCATTTCTGTTCCGATTTTTCCCCTCCCTCCCTCCACCCCTTCCCCGAGATGGCAAGAGTCCTTTACATGTTGAATGGGTTGCAGTATATCCTAGATACAATATATGTGTGCAGAACCAAACAGTTTTCTTGTTGCACAGGGAGAATTGAATTCAGAAGGTATAAATAACCCGGGAGGAAAAACATAAATGCGAGCAGTTTATATTAATTTCCAGTGTTCTTTCTCTGGGTGTAGCTGCTTCTGTCCATCTTTGATCAATTAAGGCTCTCTTTCTCAAAGAGGTCCACTTCTATCAGAATACAGAAAGATTTCCATATTGTTACAGTTGTGAAAAGAGAAACAGATCTAAAGAAAAAAAAAAACACAATAAAGAATAAAATGAAAAAAGAAACATGCTTCAATCTGCATTCAGAATACATCAGTTCTTCATCTGTATGTGGATAGGATTTCCCTTCATGAATTCATTGTGCTTTTCTTGTATTATTGTGTTGCTAAAAAAATTAAGTTCATAGTTGTTCATCACCCAATATTGCCAATATTATATGCAATGTTTTTCTGGTTCTGCTCATTTTGCTTTGCGTCAGTCCATATAAGTCTTTCTAGGTTTTTTTCTGAAATCTACTTGTTTATTTTTTATTACACAATACTATTCTATTGCATTCATACACCACAGCTTGTTCAGACATTTCCCAATTGATGGCCATCCCCTCCATTTACATATTTTATCATCTTGGAGATCTTTTCCTTTTAAAATAACATTAAAAAATTATCTTTCATTTATAATTTAGTAATTGTTGTTGAATCATTTGTGAATAGGATAGGGATTGCTGTTTGTCCTTTATTTTCAAAAAGGACCAGTAAGATAAAGGAGTGATAATAATGACCTGTACACAAAGTGGATTTAAGTGAGATGGAGTTGCATAAAGTTATCAACCTTAGTCTTTGTTCCAGAATAATCAAAGTCCAATGGCAAGCCAAAAAGTCAATTTGAGTGGCAATGGGAGACTTTGGCATCTTAAGTGTCTAACCAATCTCTCAGCTCTCCATAGTGCTTGCTTTAGCTGCCTTCATGCCCCTTAAAACCAGTAGTTCTGTAATGCCCATTTTGCTTAGAAAAGTCTTCACATGCTTGGAGAAGACAATCTTCCCAACTTACCAAAACTTTGGGTTACCCTCAACCTGGCTTGGCCCATCTGTCAAGCTGGTTTACTAGACTATGGCTGCAGCTTATGATACAGCTTCTTGGAGCCACAGGTGAGGGCTGAGTACCACGTAGATGTTAAAGGTAAATGAGCAATCTTGAAAAGGGCTCAGTAAACTATCAATGAGATATATTTATCCTTCTAAAACAAAGAAAAAGGGTTAGGATCACAAGAAGGTCAGGTCATGAGACCCTTATCTTAAATTATTCCTTGAAATACCAAAATAAACAGATGTGTTTCCAGAGGTAGGGAAGGCAATAGTACCATTGAACTCTCTTCTGGTCAGATTACATCTGGAATTTTGTTTTTAATACTGGGGTCACATTTTATGAAGGGAATTGATAAGCTAAAATACAGTCAGATAAAGGCAGGTAGGATATAAAAAGGTATATAGTTCATGTAATGTGAAATTGGTCAAAGGAAAGGAGGATGTTTAACCTACAGAAAAGATTCGGGGAGGAAAAATGATTCCATATTAAAATATTGGCAGGTCTCTCTTATGCAAACAACATTATACCTGCTCTGGTAAGTACCTGATGGCAGAACAATGAATTGGAGTGGAAAAGAGACAATTCTAAGTTTGAAATGAGGGAACAAATGCACTGCAATTAGGGATATTCAAAATTCAACAGATTACCTCAGAAGGTAGTAGATTCCTTCCTCTCCATCCTTTTGTTAGAGATATTCAAGCAACGCCAGATGACCACTTCTTTGGTGTGTTGCAGGAGGAATTTTTTTGAAGTGTGGATGAATTAGACTGAATATCTTCTAAGGTGTCTGTCTTTGTGGCAAACTGATTTGATTGAGGGTTATGAAAGTTTTCAGTTTAAAAAACCTACACCATAGATAATTTGTGTTCTACACCAAAGTTTTACAAATACAATTTTATTTTCCTGACATGTCAAATTGAAATTTTATTTTCTTGAATAGTTAGGGAGATGTAAGTTCTTTCTAAGCTGGTATAAATAATAAAATTGGAAGGCTACAGTTGATCATCTAAATTATTTAATCAATGAATAACTTTAAATGGTGACTTCACCATCATCACAGATTTGAGAGAAATTTTCTATTGTCCTTCTCTGTCATTAAATTCCCAAAGCAGGAAATTTTCACTTCATTTTGACAAATATTTCTCAATCACCTAGTTTACATACATAGAACTCAACACTGATGAATAGAAATATATAAACATTGCCTGAAAGAATTCTCAATCCAACTGGGGAGAAAAAAAGACAGAGAGACAGAGAGAGAGAGAGACAGAGAGACAGAGAGAGAGAGAGAGAGAGAGAGAATAACAACAACAACAACAACAAAATACCAGTTAATTTAATATGACAACAATGCATTGGAAGAAGTGTGATATTGCAAGGTAATATCTGATTAACTGACAAATCAATGACAATAAGTGAATCAATCAAAGAATTTAATGTCTTAATAGAACCTCAGCTTTAATTAGTCTAAAACTCCAGTTTTCTAGATGAAGAAACAGTCCTTTGATTTTATAGGACAAAATCTCAGTGAAATTAGCAATTAAAAATGAATTAGTTTTGTAGATACAAAGTTAAAACTAAAATGATACCTGCCCTCAATTCCCAAATGTTTTATTGGAAAAGAGTTCATGTTCTTGGTGGATGAAAGAAACAATATTGTGCAAAAGATGACATTTGAGACATGGGATAATATAACAAATGAGAAAAGAATATAAGAAAAACCATGGAGGGTGAGTGAATAGACTGATCTATTTGGAATAGAGAAAATGTATGTGATGACCACATATTTAAAATCAGCCAGAGTCAGAAATTCAGGTTAAAGGAAAAATCTTCAATCTTTATTCTCAGTAGAGGTAAAGAAGGATTGCGATACCAATATGGGCAGCTGCAACAGGAAGCCAGCTAGCAGAGGGGGATTGGAGCTGAAGGGGGGGTCGCAATAGCAATGCGAACAGCTGTGTCAAGATGCCAGCCAGCAGTCTCTCTTTCTGATTCCTTCCCCGCCCCCTTGCCTCCACCTATCAAAATCATCATTTCCTATACAACACATCAGGACTTGCACAAAGAGTGGGAGGGGCCATTCTTTCTCCAAGCATATATATTAATAGAGTATGGTCCAATTACTATTTAGCCTCACGTGCTTGGGACCTCAGTGCATCAATTCAAGCCTCAGCCCATTACATATATGTACATGATTTAGTCCAGTGTCCTTATGTATTAACAGATTATCAAAGGAGGTATTTTATTCTGGACTGTCATACTAGTCTCCAAAAAGCTTCTATATCAATAATATTCTATATTTATTAACTCAATGAGAAAGTGTAGTAGGAAAGAAAAGCTCTGTGTTTCAATGTAATGTCTCTCTTTGGATAGATTCATCTACTATTCAAAGAGACCATTTTGTGAATTTCCCAAATGAAACATGAAGAGAAAAGGGAAAAAACCCTCAGAGATTTTCCTTAAGAGGAATATGCTTTTATAAAAAGTGACATGCTGAGAATAATAAGTCAAATAGAAATAGATGAACACATTTTCCCCAAAAATTGAGAAGTAGCAAGATATTACTCATGCTCTGATATTGAAATTAAAAGAGTTCAATTTGATTCTGTGTCCTACCCCTTGAACAAGCCAATTTACCTCCAGGAATTTCAGTTCCCACATTTGTAAAATAAGGAAATTTGAGTAGATAATGGTTAAGATTTCCTCTGGCTCCACCATTCTATTATTCTATAAAATACTTGTAATTGGAAATGCAGGACATTCCTTATAATTATTCTATTTCTCTGACAAGTCTCATCAGGGGAGATTCATTAGCATGCAAATTAAGGATGCCTTATCTCTCTTGTAGCTGAAGCAGAACAGTTCTATAACCCAATCAAAGCATGAAAATCTACATATTCATGAGGCCATCTAAACAGCAGCACTCAGGACTTTGCACAAATGAGGACAAGCAGTCATCGACCAAGACCCCAAAGTTCCTTTCACATTAGCATTTTGTATATTCATTGGCTTAAAACTATGTAAGGAAATTAAAATTAAATAGAAGACCTGCCATTTAGGCAAGCTGCCTAACTGATGAAATGGAGGTGTAGGACCTATTACCCAATGTCTTGTGCTAGCTGAGCTAACTTCAATTCCACATGAGAATTTCAAGCACCTATACTATTAGGGTATAGAATTTGAGTATCATTTTGAATAATGTCTGAATAACACTTGTTTCACAAAATTATCATGCTTTCAGTGTTAGGTTTTATCCTCAACTTTTAAAGATCCTGGTGTCTAAAAACATATCAATGAAAATGAGATGGGTTTTTTAAAATTAATTTTTATTATATACACATGCTGCATCATGCCATGGAAGTAATCATTAGGTACAAAATGGCATCAAGAAGGTGAGTTATTTGGCCAAGTTGTAGAGGCATCAAGGTGATGCAATAGATTGAATGCTTGGTCTAGAATGGGGAACATGACTTCAAATCCTGCCTCAAATGCTTACTAGCTATGTGACTCTGCAAGTCACTTTAATTTCTGTTTGCCAGTTTTCTTTCTATAAAATAGAGATAATAACAGTGCTTACCTTCTCAGGATTGTTATGAGGATCAAGAGAGAATAACAATTGTAAAGTGTTTAATGAAGAGTCTGACACATCTTAAGCACTGTCTAAATGTTATTTTTACTGTTTTTATTCCTCAACCCCACCCTTCAAAAGAAAGAAATATAATTCCTAGGCAGCTCATTTTTACCTTTCTAAAATTGATAAGATCAATAGATCTGTTAGAAAGAGGGTCACCTTTATGATCTTCAAAATTAGAGGAAGAACAATGAACTGAATCAAAATAAAGAAATAAAAATACTGAACTTTTTTATTCTTTACTATCATGAATCATTACTAAAAGACTGATGATGAAGAATTTGCTTCTCTAGTAAATCCCAAAGTTGATTTTTTTTTTCTGAGTAGACTTCAGATCTTTACTGCTGCATCATAAGGCTAGAGGTCTATTTGTAATGGGCTGCGGCTTGAGTGGATGCACTGAGGTCCCAAGCACATGAGGCTAAATAGTAATTGGACCATACTCTATTAATATATAAGCTTGGAGAAAGAATGGCCCCCGCCCACTCTTTGTGCAAATCCTGATGTATTGTATAGGAAATGACAATTTTGGTGGGTGGAGGCAGGGGAATGGAAAAGGAAGGGAAAGGAGAGACTGCTTGCATTTGTCATTGCGATGACCCTTTCAGCTCAGATCCCCCTCTGTTAGCTGGCTTCCTGTCGCAGCTGCCCATATTGCTATCACAATCTTTCTTGACCATATTGGTATTGCAATCTTTATTCACCTCTTCACTTCAATAAGGATTGAAGATTTTTCCCTTAACCTGAATTCCTGACTCCGGCTGATTTTATTTTATTTTTTTTTAATTTTTATTTAATAATTACTTTATATTGACACTCGTTTCTGTTCCGATTTTTTTTTCCCTCCCTCCCTCCACCCCCTTCCCTAGATGGCAAGCAGTCCTTTATATGTTGGATATGTTGCAGTATATCCTAGATACAATATATGTTTGCAGAACCGAACAGTTCTCTTGTTGCATAGGGAGAATTGGATTCAGAAGGTATAAATGACCCGGGAAGAAAAACAAAAATGCAGATAGTTCACATTCGTTTCCCAGTGTTCTTTCTTTGGGTGTAGCTGCTTTTGTCTGTCATTTATCAATTGAAACTCAGGTCTCTTTGTCAAAGAAATCCACTTCCATCAAAATATGTCCTCATACAATATCGTTGTCGAAGTGTATAATGATCTCCTGGTTCTGCTCATTTCACTTAGCATCAGTTCATGTAAGTCTCGCCAGTCCTCTCTGTATTCATCCTGCTGGTCATTTCTTACAGAACAATAATATTCCATAACATTCATATACCACAATTTACCCAGCCATTCTCCAATTGATGGGCATCCATTCATTTTCCAGTTTCTAGCCACTACAAACAGGGCTGCTACAAACATTTTGGCACATACAGGTCCCTTTCCCTTCTTTAGTATTTCTTTGGGATATAAGCCCAATAGAAACACTTCCGGCTGATTTTAAATATGCGGTCATTATATTTGGCGCCCAAACAGGGACCCTACTTTCACTGAAGAAGTCTCCAGTGACCAGGAACTTAGGTGAGTATAAGACAAACAGGGAATTTATTTTCTTAAAGACTAAACTAGTAACTTTTTGGCTGAAATGGGACAGATCCTAGGTAAAGTTTCTCCATCCCCCACCCCAACCCCCCAACCCCAGTCCCACCCATGGCTCCAAATTTTACACATGAGTCTCCATTAAAGATAACCAGACTTTTACATAATTGGCAATGGATTCTTGAAGAAAAAGTTTCTAAAGTTCCTCTTAAAGGACCAACTATCTTTACAGATGCATCCAAACACAATATTTGTGCTGTATACTCTCATGACTTAACTATAAAGAGAGTAGTCAGAACTCCTTTTCAGTCCACTCAGCAGAACGAATTATATGCAATCATGTTAGCTCTCACTTATTACCCAGGAGACATAAATATAATATCTGATTCAGCCTATTCAGTAGGTGTGGTACAAAGAATTGCCACAGCCCAAATAAAATTTGCAGCTTCTAATATATATCAGCTCTTTAAGGAACTTCAGGAGCAAGTGAGAAAACATCCAGCTAAGATTTATATCTTGCATTTCCACTCACATAGTGGACTCCCAGGCCCTATTTTTGATGGGAATTCAAAGGCAGATAGCCTTTTAACTATGTTAGCCAGTACACCTTTATTTCAGGAGGCCCAGGAATCCCATTCTAAATACCATCAGGCTGCTCGAGCTTTGCATTTACAATTTGGGATTACAAAAGAGGAAGCTAGGAGCATAGTAAAAAGCTGTACAGCTTGCCTTCCTTTCCACGCTCCTACACTGCCTCCAGGGAAGAACCCTCATGATTTGAGACCCAATGAAATCTGGCAAATGGATGTGACCCATTATAAATCTTTCGGTCATCTGTCTTTTATCCATGTTGTGGTAGACACCTTTTCAGGATTCACTTTTGCCATACCAGCAGCAAAAGAGACAGCCCGAGTGGTCACTGAATTCCTCATGCAAGCATTTGCCATTATGGGTGTGCCACAAACAATAAAAACAGACAATGGTCCTGCATACACCTCCAAACATTTTGCACACTTTTGTGCACAGTATAAGATTTTACACACCACTGGCATACCCTTTAATCCTCAAGGACAGGCAATAGTGGAGAGGAGAAACAGAGACATTAAGATGCTGCTCCAAAAACAAAAGAAAGGAAGAGCCACAGTAGAGAACTACTAAATCTAGCACTTTATACTATTAACTTCTTGATTTTTGACAAAGATGCACTGGCTCCGGCAGACAGGTTTTATAACCCATCGGAAGGGCAGTGTCCAGTGCGAGCAACTCCACTATCTTTAGATAATCACCAGGTGATGTGGAGAGACCCAGAAAGTGGTGAATGGAAGGGACCAGATAGGCTAACTGCTTGGGGGAGAGGATTTGCTTGTATCTCTACAGGTGGAGAAGGAATCAGATGAGTGCCAACGAGCCTTATTCGCCTTGTCCATCGCAGAGAGACGGAGCAGACCCTTGAAACGAAGGAGAAGACCCAAGAAACATCGAGTGGTTCTGTTGCTGACTATGCTCACCATTGAAAGAGCGTGGCAGTTATGGCGTTTGACTCATGGACATAGAAAATCATTGGACTTCAAAACCCTCAGAAATAATTGGATTCTCTGAGACATTAGATTGTTGTAGGACTTTAAATCCCTCAGGAATCATCGGATTCTTTGAGACATAAGACTTGAAAGCCCTCAGGAATCATTGGATTTTCTGAGAAATGATAAGACAGTTACAGGACTTCAAAATCTGCTGGAATCATTGGATTCCCTAAGACATAAAAAGACTTTTGCTGGATTTCAAAAACTGGGGGGGATCATTGGATTCCCTGATATGTGAAGCAATGAACAATAGATTGGTTTTGGACTATCTCTTGGCTGCTGAAGAAGGTGCATGTGTGACTGCTATTCACATACTCTCCTTCTAGGACTTCTGGCAATCTTTTACAACACAATGTTGATTTATATTGTTTGTTATACCGTTACTTGGATGTATAATTCATGTTTGTTACACCACATCAAGCCTGCACTGACTGTGGGGAGAGTCATCACGAATAGCCTCTGCATTGTTGCTATGTGCTTGTGTAATACTTCCCATGCTGATGGGTTTGTGCATAATAAGACCCTTCAGCCCAGAAACCTGCTAGCAAACCCCACTTCCTTTTGGTGCTTTTCATCTCCCTTCCTGAGATGTCAGGGAAGGAGTGATTATCTCCTTTTTAGTGCTTTCACCTCCCTTCCTGAGAAGTCAGGGAGGGTGTGATCACTTCCCCTTGGGGACTCTGATCTCCCTGAGGAATCAGGGATGGCATGATCACCTGTGTTCTAAAACAAAAGAAAGCCAGAGATGTAATGGGCTGAGGCTTGAGTTGATGCACTGAGGTCCCAAGAACATGAGGCTAAATAGTAATTGGACCATACTCTATTAATACATAAGCTTGGAGAAAGAATGGCCCCCGCCCACTCTTTGTGCAAGTCCTGATGTGTTGTATAGGAAATGACGATTTTGGTGGGTGGAGGCAGGGGAGTGGAAAAGGAAGGGGAAGGAGAGACTGCTTGCATTTGCCATTGCGATGACCCTTTCAGCTCAGATCCCCCTCTGTTAGCTGGCTTCCTGTCACAGCTGCCCATATTGCTATTGCAATCTTTCTTGCCCATATTGCTATTGCAATCCTTATTTACCTCTTCACTTCAATAAAGATTGAAGATTTTTCCCTTAACCTGAATTCCTGACTCCGGCTGATTTTAAATACGCGGTCATTACATCTATGTAGATCCTAGAAGTGAAAATTGAACTTATTGAAATGTCAAGAGACTTCATTTTCTAGTAAATCTATGTTCTTTCCATTTTAAAGAGACTCTTGATGGTATTATCTTAGATTTTGGAAGCTTACAGCATACAAGGCACAAAATGGAAAATTGGAAAGAAAAAAATGATCATAAAGGGGCTATGTTTCATATAAGTATTTTCTGTACTTTCTGTGGTATGAAACAAAATTTTACCTTTTACTGTATTATGTACTATTTGCTCAAATTATTTGAGTAGAAACTAGGATCTTGCATATATAATCCTCAATTTTGTCATACAGTTAAATATTTGAGCTGTATTCTGAAATTTCCCAATGATAATTCTGGTTTAAGGAAAAAGCCAAAGAAATATAATTTTTCAGAAGCCATCAAGATTGAACTCCTTAATCCTAGAAGCTCAGGTAGTGAATTGTTATTTACAAGAATTATTTGTACAATTGATCTTCAATTGGATAGAACAAAAATCATAGGCAATGATAAATTAGAGTTACAAAGATGAAAAGATGGAGGTCACAGTGGGTAGAGCACCAGCTCTGCAGTCAGGAAGCTCTGAATACAAATCTGGTTGCACATTCTTACTTGTTCTAGGACCCCTTAAAATGAAGAAGGAAGGAAGAAAAAGAAAGAAAGAAAGAATTTAAAATAGAGCATAGCATATTATCAATGATAGATAATATGCAACAAGTAATATAATAGAAGGTAAAAAGATAGTAGGCCATTTGTAGAGCTCTAGACTTTGTCAAACTCAAGTAGAAATGATCTGCAGATATACATTGACTTAGGAAATCACAAATTTACATTATCCATCTTGTACTGTATTTTATTTCTTTCTTTAAAATACATCACAATTGCATTTTATTCTGAACCAAGTGAGTTTGACTCTTTCATTCTAGACAGCTTAATAAGATTGGAAGTTGTAGAGATGGTGATGACCTACAGTAAGAAAGTTTCCTAATGTGGAAATCACAGGTCTAGAGCTTATCCCTAAAAATATCACGCTTTGTCAAATACCATTTAATATCCCTATGTGTAGAAAGCAATGAGAAAATGTATGAAGTTACACCTCTGATGTCAGAGATTTTCACTATTAAGTAAAGCATTATACCATAATTTAAGAAGCCAATCTATTAAAATCTTTACTATTTTTAGGTCCAACATGAAAGATTTCAGTAATACAAATGTGTAGAAATCAGATCCTTTTCAAATACCTGTAAATAGGGATCATAAAATCCAGTTAGAAACAATCATTTGTAGCAACAATTGGCTTGGGAAATACATTTTAACCAGAAACACATGGATAAACTTGCTAGTTATTCTTTCCTACTGTGCACATTAATTGGCATTTGGCCTGATGGTCATGATATACACATAAACACATATTATTTGTACCCATGTGTAAAGAAATTAATTATAGCCATGGGAGAATTGTTCTTAATTTTAAACATGTATTATTTAAGAGGCCAATTTTGAAGTTTTAGCCAGAGTTGTGCTGTTTTCTCAAGTTTGAGGCTCAAATGATTAATAGTAGTTCAATTTCCTGATTACTTCCCTTCTGTTCAAGATCAATTGGTAATTAGTCAATCTAGGAACATTGTGGTTCAACATTTTTTGAATGAGGCAGTGTCCAAGTTCAATCAAACACACACACACACACACACACACACACACAGAGACAGACACACACACACACACATTTAAAACAAAACAGATGTATTGAGTGAGGCTACTTTGTTCAGGGGAGGGGTGATCATGCTAATGGTTCATTTCATAGTTTGTTCTAAAACATTAATTTCCTTACATTGCTATGTAAAATTCCATGATGGGTGAATGGATTGTTTTGTGGATTTTTTTTGTTTTGTTTTCATATTGCAACTTTCACACTTTCATGGTGAAATACAACTTTAATAAAAAACATGGCAGCATGACAGAAAAGTTCATCCAGGTCATGCACATGGTGCACAATTCATTCTGATCCCACTTCAAGAATTAATTTGATCCATATTGAAGAATGCTGATAGTTACTGAATGTACTAGGAACCACAAAAATATGTATAAGCAAGTTCATTCTGTTCTGTCACACCATAGAACTTTCACTTTTTTCCTATTTTTTCTTAGTGTGTTCTCTGGAAGTAAATTTCAATAATTTGAATTAAATTCGTTCAATTCAATTATTCAATTTTAATTTGATAACTGACCTATAGGAATATAAGTTCATTCCATAAAAAAATAAAGTGCTTATTTCAGTTTCAAAACTTTGAAAATGCCTCAAATTATATTCTTCACATAAAATTACTTTGCAAAAGATACATAGATGCATATAAATATACATATGGCTTAGTATCATGAAAACAATTGGGAGATGATTATGAAAGTGATTGAGGTTATTTTAAAACATTTCAATTGAAAATATAAAAATGTTTCCTATTCAACATATGAAAATAGTTCTATTTTGAATCTTGTATATAGTGTGCTTTTTATTTTTAATACTACATAGAAAGCAAGGCAAAAAGGGACACATAGTGAAATATCTAAAAGGGGATTTGATGTTTCTTAATAAAAAAACAAAGAATAAGAACATGGTTAGCAATGGATGGGGGGAGGAGGTGGCATAAAGAGTAGTAACTAATAGAGGAAAGGATAGATTTACTTTTTCCCATGTAGAATTGATTGTCCCTGAGTCTCCAAACAATAGTTTCCAGAATTATTTTACTGCCCTCTCCCATATGCATCAAATGGGCATAGAAAATAATATTTGTGAAATAGCCCTTCCCTTCTCATAGTATGGCCAGATGGTTCTGCTACCATGTCTTCTGTGAAATTGAATTTGCTCTCCTTATGGCTCTTTAAACAACCTAGAAAATTAATAAAGAATTAAGGCTGTCTTTAATTAAACAAAAGGTACTAAAGAGGACCTTCCTATTTTGAATTGTGTGAATTATAACAGTAATTATTTGCAAAATGCTTAGCACAGTACAGCATTTAACAAATGCTAGTTCCCTTCCATTCTTTGATAAACAAGCATTTATGAAGTGCCTATAATGTGAAAGAGAGGCAACATGGCCTAATGGATAAAAAACTGGCCTTGAAGTCAAGAAGACCTGTATTCAAGTCCTTCTTCTGACACCTTCTGGCTTTGTGAGTTGGGACCAACTAATTAATTTCTTTGTGCCCTAGTCAACTCTATAGGATGATTAGTTTCAGAGGTAACACTTTGGTAGAAAGATCATTTCTAAATCAATTAAATCATGGCTTTCTTTTTTTAATCTTTTTATATGAAAGACTATGCTAAATGAAAGGCAAGTAAGGACAAAAATGAGGGAGGAGCTTACATTATACTGGCAAAATACATGAACAATTAGGAAAAATATAAGAATTTGAAATACAAAGAATTTGAAAATGGGAACTTAGTGTTATACAGAAGGCAGATAAAAATTTGCCCCCATGCCCTAACAAGGATAACTCTGCTACCCTTCACCCCAACACACACTTTTCAGTTCCCTTTTTTGTGTTGCCTTTCATTAAATGTAAGCCATTTAAGAGCAAGGGCTAATTACCTTTTTGCTTGTATTTGGATCCCCATCACAATGTCTAGGAGTAGTAAATTTTATTAAATGCTTTTGATTTGACTACCTCCTCAATCTGGTTAACTTAGCTATCTATAGCAAATTTGGCCACTAGTTTTCCCAAATTTTAATTATCAGTTTGTTGCTATACTATATCTAATAAAACAAATGGGTTGGAAGAAAATGCCATGATTTTAGTTTTCTAAATAAAGAAATTGAGGCAAAATGATAAACCCAATTTTATAGAACAGCCCAGGGGTAACACACAAAATAAAAATAATCTCTCTATTTTTTGACAGGAAGAAAATATTACCTATGAGAGCAGCTTGAGGAAGGAAGTTTCTAAATTTCCAAGGCAACTCAGTTAATCTGTACTTTAGGTTAACCCCATGGTATTTATAAAGGGCTGAATTAAAGAAAAAAATCAATAACAAATTAATCCTTCAAATATACTTAATATTATGGAATGTCTTTGCATTATAATTACTTATCACTGGAAGAAAAGATAAAAATGATAACTGGAAATCAGTATGGCAGAAATTAGGCATGGACCCACACTTAACACCATATACCAAGATAAGATCAAAATGGGTCCATGACCTAGGCATAAAGAACGAGATTATAAATAAATTAGAGGAACATAGGATAGTTTATCTCTCAGACTTGTGGAGGAGAAAGAAATTTGTGACCAAAAATGAACTAGAGACCATTACTGATCACAAAATAGAAAATTTTGATTATATCAAATTAAAAGGCCTTTGTACAAATAAAACTAATGCAAACAAGATTAGAAGGGAAGCAACAAACTGGGAAAACATATTTACAGTTAAAGGTTCTGATAAAGGCCTCATTTCCAAAGTATATAGAGAACTGACCCTAATTTATAAGAAATCAAGCCATTCTCCAATTGATAAATGGTCAAAGGATATGAACAGACAATTTTCAGGTGATGAAATTGAAACTATTACCACTCATATGAAAGTGTTCCAAATCACTATTGATCAGAGAAATGCAAATTAAGACAACTCTGAGATACCACTACACACCTGTCAGATTGGCTAAGATGACAGGAAAAAATAATGATGAATGTTGGAGGGGATGCAGGGAAAACTGGGACACTGATGCATTGTTGGTGGAGTTGTGAACGAATCCAACCATTCTGGAGAGCAAACTGGAATTATGCCCAAAAAGTTATCAAACTGTGCATACCCTTTGATCCAGCAGTGCTACTACTGGGCTTATACCCCAAAGATATACTAAAGAAGGGAAATAGACCTGTATGTGCCAAAATGTTTGTGGCGGCCCTGTTTGTAGTAGCTAGAAACTGGAAAATGAATGGATGCCCATCAATTGGAGAATGGCTGGGTAAATTGTGGCATATGAATGTTATGGAATATTATTGTTCTGTAAGGAATGACCAGCAGGATGAATACAGAGAGGCTTGGAGAGACTTACATGAACTGATGCTAAGTGAAATGAGCAGAACCAGGAGATCATTATACACTTCGACAACGATATTGTATGAGGATGTATTCTGATGGAAGTGGATTTCTTTGACAAAGAGACCTAACTGAGTTTCAATGGATAAATGATGGACAGAAGCAGCTACACCCAAAGAAAGAACACTGGGAAACGAATATGAACTATTTGCATTTTTTATTTTCTTCCTGGGTTATTTTTACCTTCTGAATCCAATTCTCCCTGTGCAACAAGAGAACTGTTCGGTTCTGCAAACATATATTGTATCTAGGATATACTGTAACATATCTAACATATATAGGACTGCTTGCCATCTAGGGGAGGGGGTGGAGGGAAGGAGGGGGAAAATCAAAACAGAAGCGAGTGCAAGGGATAATGTTGTAAAAAAAATTACCCTGGCATGGATTCTGTCAATATAAAGTTATTATTAAATAAAATAAAATTAAAAAAAAAAAGAAAAGATAAAAATGAATTAAAGTTTTGATTTAAATAAAATGGGAAGAAATACAGATTGTAGGCAATGGACAAATAGAACACTCTGGTCATTAGTAACACAAGGGACCAATGTACAGGAACAAAATACTATTGTTCCAAACAAAGAGCAAAATTTTAAAAGAAAATTCATTCTTCCTTCCCACTTTTTCTGTAAAGACCACAAGTATTATAAATGCATATGCACATGTGTATTTGGATATATATTGGAGGATGTGCTTTATGGGCATTAGGCATGTCTAATGTAAAGTTACAATTGAATCTTACTTTGGGGCTAGTTCCACAAAAATCTAGTAGATGACATGAGCAAATTGTTTAATCTTCCTGAACTGTCATTTGCTCACATATGAAATCATTAAGCTTCTAATAACCTCTAAAAATCTATATGTATTTTATTCAAGAGTAGGAGTAATTATCAAGATTAAAAAAAATCTGAAATTGTAATTTTCTTAACATCAGAATTTAGTGTTCTTTAGCACACAATCAAGATTCCTAAAAGGATCCAAGACTCAACCACTTATCTTTAACTTGAAAATATTAGGTCTCAATCACTTAGCCTCACCTCAGCTTAATGTCCTTTGTGGACTCAAAACTCTGTAAAGAAGGTTCCTATTTAGTCAAAAGGAATTGGTGTTTCCTCATTTTTCTATAAGAATTCCTTCATGGGCATAGTTTAAAATGGATAAGCCACTTTGTTCCTTCCCTGAAAAACATGGCCAGGGTAGGCTTCCTTCATAATGATTCCAACCATAATGATTCTTTCCCAATTTCCTTGAATGAGAGTGTATATAAGTATTAAAATTTTAAAATAAGGCATTTGATCTAAAAATGAGAAAAATCAATTTAGCATACTTATTGGAAAGGAAATACAAATGATATTTAAATAAGTTCCAAGACAAAATTAGCTGCTTATTATAGCCAAGATATGCCCTTAGCTGCTATGTATTTTCTAATGGGAAATAATTCATTAATTTACATGAAAAAAAAAAAAAACATTGGCAAATTTAAAAATAGCCCCCCCCCCCCGAAACACAGTTTACAGGACTGGTCAAAAACAAGAATAAGGGAGGAAAATATCTTTGCATGGCATAGCTGGACATAAGAAAATAGCTTTTGCTGCAAGAACACTTCTAATTATTCAAACAACAAAATTCCTAAATTGTTTTAGTCTGTTGATCATGATTCCAATTCCATATTCTTCTACTGCATTTGGTTCTTTGAATAATATTATTTTATAGGATATCTTCCATGTATGAGTTGATCTAGTTCATCATTGAGATCTTTTATAGCTCTCAAATTTTGTTTGTAAGTGCCCAGCGAATAGCATTTGTCATTACTATTATGCAGAAGATAGCATTTTCAAGCATGCGTGCGCACACACACACACACACACACACACACACACACACACACACACACAGATGTTGCTGGGTGATAGAAGCCAAAAGAAAAAATAACTTCTGAAAGAGAGGACCCCTTTTAGATAAAATGAAGTGCAGATCTAAAAGAAACTTCTAGGAAAAAAAACTCTAAAGTTCTAGAGCCAGACTAAGAAGCAGTGATGAAAATGGACAAGACTCTGGTCCAAATTCAGTGCTTGGGCAGAGATAACTCCCTGAGAGAGTGAGGGCACTGTGTTCACTCACAGGATGTATATAAACCTTTCAGAGACTATGGAAGGACATAGCAATGATGCAATGACACTAGACTTGTACAAGGATATACAATTTTGCTCACATTTGGGAGATGTTTCTAAAGACTGTACTATGAATTAGGGGGACAGTAAATCAAAATATCTTGAAAGAAGGGAAGCAGTCTCTAGAAGTAAAACTATTTTTTATTCCCTTTTCAAAAGGTGTGGAGTGCAGGGGCATTTTAAAAATGAGTTTAATGAATCTCTTCTAACTTCAGGTGTTGAAAGCCTAATGCTTAATAAGAGGCAACTGGGTGGTTCAGTAGATAGACTGCTGGGCCTTGAATCAGAAAGATTCACCTTTCTTGAGTTCAAATCTGCCCTCAAAACCTTGCTAGTGGCGATACCCTGGGCAAGTCACTTAAGCCTATTTGCCTCAGTTTCTTCATCTATAAAATGAGGTAGGGAAAAATGGCAAATCATTCTCACATTTTTGTCAAGAAAACTTCAAATGGGACCACAGAATTGGATATGGCTGAAATGAAAGGACATTAACAAACAACAAATGTTTATAAGGGGCTTACAATTTTCATTTGAGTTAGATTCTGATGCTCACAGGAAAGGTTTAGACACGAAGACAATTAAATTATAGGAATTATTTTAAAGAAAGCTTTCCTAAGATTAAATCTTGTTTTTCTGTTTAAAAAGAGGAAATCTAAGGATTATACAATTAAAGTTCTAAAAATATTCTAAAATATGGCTTTAAAATATGGCACTGGTAGTTAAGAATATCATTAGAGTGAGCTTTAGTACTTCTAAGATTTTATTGACAAAGTACTATCTACAAACTATATTTAAACTGCCTTTATTTTTAGAAGTAAAATGAAAAATAGAAATAGAGTATCCCAAAAGTTTTTTATGAGCATTGTTATTAAAAGCTTATATATCTAGATGTTATAGATAGGGTTACATCATTATCTACATAGATAAGATGGTATCTTTACTTATATGTGTAAAACTCACCAGCTTTATTATTTTTGTTTCTCTCTGAAGCTCCTAGGACATGAATTTTTTCAAGGCAGAAAGTAGACCAGCTGTCCTGGTGTCCTTTACCTTATTTTATTGCCCTTTTATCATTATTGTAACATTTCTTTCCTATGTCTAACTTGAAAAGGCAGATGAAAGGTCATTCATTGCAGTCTGCCCTTTCACTACATGTGCTAAAGTTTATATTTTCTCTCCAGCAAACATCCAGGAAAGTGACAACTATGGATTGAGCAGTTCATTTCTAATCATATTTGTTCCATTGTCCTTTACCTCAGAATGACTTTGTAGTTCAAAGTTTTATGAGCATACATTGAACATAACGTCACCACATGCCTACAATACATTTATATGAGAAAATAAAATACTGTGTGCTTCATCTGACAGGTTCCTTATGCTCATGACTCGCTATTATTATATGCCCTTCTTCATGTGATACATGTGTGGTGAGAATAAGGCTAACTAAAAACAAAGTTAACTTACATTAAAATGCAAGGGGTAGGAGAAAATGCAAAAGAAGTATCTCTATTTCCTAGTACCCCATCATCCACAAACTCAAATCACAGAGGACCAGCTTAAAGTATGAAATCTTCCTAGAGCACTAATCCTAGAGCACTTATGGCAACACAATGGGATAAAATTTTGATAACATATACCCTGCTTATGATTTTCCAGAGAAAACATCTCCTTCATAATAATCATATTAGGGGAGGAGGGTATTTTTTTGTGTCTCCTTTGTGCAGAGCAATTTATTTTTATGGCTAGTAAAAAGAAATAAATTTTCCTGAAATAGCACTTTGGTGAATTGGGGGTACATATAGCTCACTCTGCATTTATAGATAAGCAAAAGGTCAATTGAATGTTATGTCTTTTATTGCCCAATCCAGTTAGTTTTCATGTAACAGGGAGAATAATGCAACTGTTCTCCACTTCACCTTTAGGAGGTTGGTTTAAAGGGACTCTTCTGCTTCAATGCCTGTCACAAGGGGTGCTAATCAATCATTTGTCACAAAGCATTTTTCTTCCTTGTGGGATTTAATAAAGTGTATGAGATTAGATAGACTTGATTTTTTCATTGTAGAAAATAAAAAGATAATTTTCAAACATTTATCCAAAGCATTCCAGAAGACAGTGATATGTGTATCTCTTATTATTATTCTAGAATAATAGAGCCTCTATCCAGTATCTCATTAAAGTTTTTAAAAATCCAGATCTTTTTGAAAAGTGGAGGGAATAGCATTAGGTATATTTAGTTTCTATTCTTATCATTACTACTGTTCTCACTGATGTGAAACAACATACAAAATCTCTGTATTGTGGTTTCTACGTAACTAATCTCCTCTCCTCAAAAGGATACATTTAAAAACAAAATGGTTGTTGATTTTTTAATAGGACTTTGTTTCTTGACGTCCTAGTTGCTTGCTTGCAATAAGTATAATAAACCTGAAATTTTAATAATCAAAAACCAATCTTGATTAAATCCATTACCTTTTCCATGTGAATATGGGCAGATGTAGTTTTTCCTTGCTTTTTACCACAACCCTCATATTTGAAATTTTCATTTGACATGTTAATTATGCCTTCAAATATCCTTGTTTTCCAGTAAAAGTTTTTCAACTCCAAAAATCTATGCTTTATTCCACATCCATCATATGTCACCATTATCCACAATCTCTGAAAACTTCTCTGAACTCTGAAATTCTTCTTACCATAACTATCCTTTCATTTTCCATCTCTCCAAGATTTATTTTTCATCTTTATTATAACCTATAATCATCGTCCCCCTTCCTATCTTCTCAGGCTATTATACTTACTATGGCCTAATTTTCTTTTTTGAAATCTTGACCCTTTAGTTAACCAAGTTACCTTCACTTGTCTTCTACTCTTGATTCTCCTTTCTGTCATATAAATCGATTATATAATTTCTCACTTCCATACCTTTCTTTGCTCATACTATCTCTTTCAAATAAAGTCAGCTTCATTCTGGCTAGCCAAGTAATTCCAGACCTACCAGGTCTATTTAAAGCATAATATTTCCATCAAGTTTTCTCTAATTACTATAGGAAAAGGATCTTTTCTATTGTTTGCTTCCTATAACATTTGGTTTCTGTCACAATTGTATAACTGTCTAGTATTAGTTGTTTTTAATATATGTGCATATTTTATCTCTTTAATTAGGTTAGAAGTTGTTAGAGGGAAAAGGAGACTTTCCTATTCGTTTTTATATCCACCTTAGAACACCATACTATCTTTCATTTTTGGCACATGCAAAATAAAAATATTAGAATTAAATCATAGGCCATTCTTTGAAATCTGGTATTGTCCCTAATAAGTACATTTATCATTATTAGCATATGCATTACAAGTCAACTCAGATTCTATGGGACAATCCTCTACAAGGTTCTCTTCCAAGTTTGACTATAACATTGGAGCAAACAGATTTCTGATTCAGAGTTATATTCCTGAATATATGCTATTTCAGTGGGGGATTCTGGTAGGAACCCAGATGCAATTCTAGCACTTGGTACCTGAAATAGAAGCCATCTGCTTTTTAAAGTAGTTAAAAAAAAACACTTTAACCTAATTCATACACCTAATCATCACCTAGTTATAACCCATTTATTTAACAACTTTTATATTAAAGATAAGTTTCTCTCTTGAATACATTATGTATCAGCTATAAAATATAAAAATTAGGACTAGAGATAAGATAATGATTTTTTCACTGAGTTAAATTAGATACAACCATCTTCAGGGATTACAAAACTTGCAGGAGCTGATGCTTGAAATTCAAACCTTCTATGTTCTGCCCGTATCATGCACCTGAAAAGTACAGGTTAAAATGCCCCCCAAAGAAAGAAGGCTTATTGTTGCTAGAGAAGATTGCATTACCTGCCAATCCAATGGATTGAATTTTTGTTGCACTGAAAAACCTTAAGCTGAGTGAAACCCTGGGATTTTCACAAAGGGAGTTAAGGTGAATAGGAAGTTCCATTGACTTTGAAAACTAATCCCCTGCCCTAGACATTGATACCAATGCCAATTCAAAGCTGCCCCTTTCTTGATTGTCTCAAAAGGAAATCCAGAAATTATGAAAAGGATGTAATACTGGTCTAAATTTAACCAGTTACTTACCTTTGTACTTTATTTCTGGGTAATTTGCCATAGGATCTGAAATAACCACACAATACTTTGAAACCATATATTATGTGAAACTTAGATTTTTAAGCATGTAATTCAAATGCTGAGCTCTAGTTAACATGTTTACTCTATCTATTGTAGATAGGGAAAGCTTGTATGTGTGATAGCACATTCCCACCTGGACAATCTCCTCACAAGCAAGCAATCAAGCATAGCCAATTATGCAAATTAATTGCAGAAATCCAAAGCATCAAATATTTCTGAAAATTCAACTAGAAGAAAATCTGATAATGTGTATTATATCAGAAAATCCAATATACTATATAAAAGCTTCATAGATTTAGATCTGGAAGAGACATTGTATGTTGTGTAGCCTCATTTTAAAGATGAGGAAATTTAGATTCAAAAGGGTTGTTTGGCTTGACCAAAAACAACCAACTGATAAATGTCAGAAGAGAGTATTCAAGGGAAGTCAAGTAAACAAACATGTATTAAGCATGTAATGCGTGTCAGGCACTATGCTAATTTTTAGAATTAAAACAGATCAAAAGCAGAATTCCTGAAAGAGTTTACTTTCTAAGGAGAGAAACTACATATAAACAGATATACATAGAAGAAACAGAGAGAGAGAGAGAGAGAAGATGAAAGACAATCTGGATGTTGAATGTTTCAGAGAGGTCAAAAAGAATGATGTCTGAGAGAGAATCATTATATATAGAAATTAAGATATTGTTGCTAACTCTGAAGAGGACATTTCAGTATAATGAGAGGATCAGAAAGTAGAATGTTTGGATTAGAAGGTTTAGAAGTGAATAGAGGTACCAAAGGTAGGAGGCTTTGTCAAGAAGCTGAGATATGATGGGGAAGAAGGATTTAGCTAATAGGTTTTATTAGATGAAATGAGGCTTTTTTAAAAGTCAAGATATACAGGAGGTGCCAGAATTTAAGAACAGAAAGAATCTAAGATATTGGTGCTAATAACTACATAACTTCAAGTCAGGAAGACAATCACCTCATCTATAAAATGAGAAGGTAAGACAAGATGGACTGTAAGATCCTTAAGGTTCTAATATTCTATGATCCTGTGTTTCTACAGCAGAAATAACTAATTACAAAAATATGAAAGTGAAACTATATCATATACAGCACCAGTTTTTGTTGTGTTCTTTTGCAAGATTGCTATGTCAAGGTAGCATTATTATCAACTAATCTGCATGCAAAAACTTCATCATTTGAACCCTTGAAAAGGAACAGTTAATAGTAATGATATTTCTTTGTAGAATCTTTAAAATCTGATTTGATGATTCTTGAAAAGACTTTTATCATTGATTACAGTGGAGCCACCATATTTGAACTCCAGTTGATTACACTCCAGGTTGTTATGTGAAAAAAGTGAAATAGTACTAAAATGATAAAAATGAAGAAATATGGATATAAATAAATATACAAAGAATCAATTTATACTCATATATTGATTGATACTTAAAATATATGAAAGAGGGAAGATATCAAATATTTGGAAACTCAGTATTATTTCCAGATGTTCTGTTATTAGTCACCCACTCTAAAAACTAAGAATCCATATGTCTACTTTCTCTGCAGTCTAAATGAAGATAATCAACATATTTATCAAGGCTACCCTGGAGGAAATTATAGGAAAGGAAAATGCAGATTTTTTTTTAAATGGTTCTTTTTGGTAGATCCTAGATAATCATAGATATAGAACTGGGATTTTAGAAGAAATCTTCCTCTAGAGTTCCATGGAAAGATATAGAGAATATAACATCTTATTAATGTTTGTTAATTATAAAAGCAAAGCAAAATACCTTTACTTGCTAGGCCAAAATAGTATCCCAAAGACTCTTTTAAAAAAATTATAGCTTTTTATTTACAAGATATATGCATGGGTAATTTTTCAGCACTGACAGTTGCAAAACCTTTTATTCCAATTTTTCCCCTCCTTCCCCCCACCACCTCCCCCAGATGGCAGGTAAACCAATACATGTTAAATATGTTAAAGCATATGTTAAATACAACATATGTATACATGTCCACACAGTTACCAAAGGCTTTTATTTTTAAAAATCTCCCTTGCAAATAGTAAGACCTCACAATATGCCCAAAAGGCTATAAAACTGGGCATTCACTTTGGTCCAAGCAGTGTCTCTACTGGGTCTATATCCCAAAGAAATCACAAAAGAGGGGAAAGGACTAATGTGTGCAAAATTGTTTGTAGCAACCCTTTTTTGTAGTGGCAAGGAATGGAGGCCCAGCAGTTGGGGACTGGCTGAATAAGTTGTGGTATATGAAGATAATGGAATATTATTGTTCTATAAGAAATAATGAACAGGAAGATTTAAGAAAGATCTGGAAAGACTTATATGAACTGATGCTGTGTGAAGTGAGCAGAACCAAAAAACATTATATACAGTAACAAAAAATATTATATGATCAACTATGATGAACTCGGGTCTTTTCAACAATGGGGTGATTCAAGGCAATTCCAATAGATTTGTGATGAAAAATGGTATTTGCATTCAAAGAGAAAACTATAGAGACTTAATATGCATTGAAGCATAGTATATTCACCTTTTTTGTTATTGTTGTTAATTGTTTGCTTGATTTTTTCTCTCTAATTTTTCCCTTTTACTCTGATTTTTCCTCCATAACGACAATATGGAAATATGTTTAGAAGAATTGTATATATTTAACCTATATCATATTGTTTGCTGTATTAAGGAGGGGGGAGGTAAGAGAAGGAAGGATAAAATTTTAAAACACAAAGTTTTACAAAAGTGAATGTTGAAAACTATCTTTTACAAGTATTTGGAAAAAAACAAAATATTATTGGGGAAAAATAAAAATAAATAGATACAACCATGGGGTAGATATGTTCATCATCATCTGGCTATCAATATCAACTGAGGCAAAATGCATATTTTCACCAAAGTGTTAGATGCTATCATGGTAGAGGTACAGTATACAATTCAAACGGAAAGATTCTCTATAGACTCACTTAGTATCCCATGGTCATAGATCTAAGCTTTTCTAGATTAATGGTGTCAAATTCATGTAGAAATAGGAGCCATTAAATTTTAAACAAGGATACTTCTAATCACATATTTACTAGAAATCACACATTAACATTATCTTATAAACATTCTCCTAACTTTTTTGTTAAATATTACTCTATTACATATTAATCAATATTTAATCTATTACAATTTAATAATTACATTAATTATGTAATTGAGAGTATTAAGATCTATGGGTTTGATATTCTGTTCTAAATACTCCTTTTTTCAAATTTTATCATGATGATTGCTTTCATCTCAGATCTCTAAGAGTTCTTAATGAAATCAAAAGATTTCAGTCTAATAATAATAATAAATAGCATCTACATAGTACTTTTAGCTTAAAAAGCACTTTATATATACATATATATGTATATATATATATATATATATATATATAAAATCTCATTTGATCTTCACAACACTTTGTGAGCTTGATATTGCTATTAACATCATTTTATAAAAGATGCAATTAGGCTAAAAGAGGTTAAATGATTTGCCCATAAATTCACATGCTTAATATATAGAATAGGATTTAAATCCAGGCTGTCCAGCTTCAAAATTCAGCACTGTGTTCACAGTACCATTTAATAATCTATCAAATAATAGTTTAAAAATCCATAGTCTTTCTATATCCTTTTCTATTATTGTTTGAAGGGATCAAATTAAGAATACAAATATTTTTACATATTTAAAGTTAATTAAATCATCATTTATTAGGCATAGTACAATACTGTGGGAAGAAAACTATAGTTGGAGTAAATAGAAAAAATTATTTTTATTTATTTGTTTAACACACATTGATTTATGAATCATTTTGAAAGAGAAATATCAGAGCAAAAGGGAAAAATCATGAGAGAGATTAAAAACAGAAAAAAAGAAGTGAATATAAAATGTGTTGATTTACATTCAGTCTCATTAGTTCTTTTTCTGGAGGCAGATGGCATTTTCTGTCCAAACTTTCTCGGGATTACTTTAGATCACTGAACCATTAAGAAGAACCAAGTCTTTCATAGTTGGTCATCACACATTCTTGCTGTTATTGTGTACAACGTATTCCTGGTTCTGCTTGTTTAACTCAGCATCAGTTCATGTAAATCTTCCCAGGCCTTTCTAAAATCAACTTGTTCATCATTTTTTTTATAAACCAATAATATTCTATTACCTTCATATACCATAACTTGTTCAGCCATTCCCCAATTGATAGGCATCTACTCATTTTCCAATTCTTTGCTACCACAAAAAGAGCTGCTACAAACAATTTTGCAAATGTGGGTCCTTTCCCCTCCTTTAAGATTTGCTTGGAATACAGACCCAGTAATGGCACTGCTGGGTGAAAGTCTATGCACAGTTTTATAGCAATTTGAGTATTGTTCTAGATTGCTCTCTAGAATGGTTGGATCATTTCACAACTCTACCAACAATATATTAATAATCCCAATTTTCTCACATCCCCTCCAACATTGATCATTATCTTTTCCTGTCATCTTAGCCAATCTGAGAGGTATAAGGTGGTATCTCAGCATTCTTTTTATTTGCATTAAAAGAAAAAACTTCTAATTTATCTTGATCACTAACTGTGAAGTCTTGGGCAAATCACAGTATCTCTGGATCTCAGCTTTTTCATCTATTGTTATGAGTTCAAATGTTGGAGTTCTTGTTCTTCTCAAGGCACAGCCGGTTTAGAGGCTTAGAGCCCTCCGAATATCTCCAAATCCAAAGGTTCTGTCCTTCAGCCTCTGCCTCTGCTTTCTTCAACCTCCAACCAACACAGAGATGGAATGTCTCTCTTGTCTCCTTCTGGGGAGCCCAGCCACCAACTACAGTGGTGTGAGATGAAGATGAATCTGGTTGTCCACTGAACTCTCCACTTGTAGCTTTATCCTCTGAAAACCCTTCGTCTGCCACCAGAGTCGCTCCTCTCGAGTCCAGCTGAACTCTCTTCTGCGACCAGCCAGCCAAGAGGAAAAAATGTATTCTGGAATGGCTGTCTCGCCTTATATGTGAATCTTCTGAGAGAATGGGATTATGGGTTTTCTCCCATAGTGCTCTCTGGCCCAAAGAGCTTTAAGGGAGGTGTGGACTCCCTTGAAGTTAGAAAGTGTACTTTGTGAAGCTAGCATACTTGTGGACTCCAATAAGTAAAGGTGTGAACATAAGCCTTGTATTAATTAGTTCTACTTAGTACCTTGTTTCAGGTTCTAGCCAAAATCTTCTTGTAAGATTAGATCAACTCTAATTAGTTAGCAGTTAGTAAGGATTCCAACATCTCCCCCTTTCTTTTGTTAGATGAAAACACCAAAGGAAATAGGAAATCTAATCAGATTAGTGGGTTTCTGAAGGGGTACACATAAATCCATCAATATGGGCCAGAACTTTGTAACAGATATACATGGTATACATAAATCCATCAATATGGGAGGCATTATACATAATTTACAAAAGCACATAGCAATATAACACAGGCTAGTAGTAATGTAACAACATGAATCAACCTGAAAATTTACACATGTCCATAAGTCCTAGAAATAGTCCATAAGGAATCCATTGTCCATTACTTCATGTGCCAGGAATCCAATAGTTCCTGTAAGCCCTCATCATCAATTTTTCATCTTAAGGAATCCAATGATTCTCGCTGGTTTTTCAAGAATTAAAACAGTTTCATCTTGTGTTGGGAAATTCAATGATCCCTGAAGATTTTAAAAGTCTTTTTAACAGTCTCCTTGTCAGCTATGCTCTTTCAATGGTGAGCACAATCAGCAACAGGACCACCCGATATTTCTTGGGTCTTCTCCTTTGTTTCAAGGGTCTGCTCCATCTCTCTGCGATGGACAAGGCGAATGCGACTCGTCGGCACCCATCTGATTCCTTCTCCACATGTAGAGATGCAAGCAAATCCTCTCCCCCAAGCAGTTAGCCTATCTGGTCCCTTCCATTCACCACTTTCTGGATCTCTCCACATCACCTGGCGATTATCTAAAGATAGTGGAGCTGCTCGCACTGGACACTGCTCTTTTGGTGGGTTATAAAACCTGTCTGCTGGAGCCAGTGCATCTTTATCAAAGATTAAAAAATTAATGGTATAGAGAACTAAATTTAGAAGTTCTCTAGGGTTACCCGTGGCTCCCCCTTTCTTTTGATTTTGGAGGAGTGTCTTAATGTCCCTGTTTCTTCTTTCTACTATTGCTTGACCTTGAGGATTGAAGGGTATGCCAGTAGTGTGTAAAATCTTATACTGTGCACAAAAGTGTTCAAAATGTTTGGAGGTATATGCCGGTTCATTATCTGTTTTTATTTCTTGTGGCACACCCATAATTGTGAATGCTTAAATGAGGAAATCAGTGACCACTCGAGCTGTCTCTTTTGCTGCTGGTATGGCAAAAGTGAATCCTGAAAAGGTGTCTACCACAACGTGGATAAAAGACAGACGACCAAAAGATTTATAATGGGTCACATCCATTTGCCAGATTTCATTGGGTCTCAAACCACGAGGGTTCTTCCCTGGAGGCAGTGTAGGAGCGTGGAAGGGAAGGCAAGCTGTACAGCTTTTTACTATGCTCCTAGCTTCTTCTTTTGTAATCCCAAACTGTAAACGCAAAGCTCGAGCAGCCTGATGGTATTTAGAATGGGATTCCTGGGCTTCCTGAAATAAAGGTGTACTGGCCAACATAGTTAAAAGGCTATCTGCCTTTGAATTTCCATCAAAAATAGGACCTGGAAGTCCACTATGTGAGTGGACATGCAGGATATAAATCTTTCCTGGATGCTTTCTCACTTGCTCCTGAAGTTCCTTAAAGAGCTGATATATATTAGAAGCTGCAAATTTTATTTGGGCTGTGGCAATTCTTTGTACCACACCTACTGAATAGGCTGAATCAGATATTATATTTATGTTGCCTGTGTAATAAGTGAGAGCTAGCATGATCGCATATAATTCATTCTGCTGAATGGACTGAAAAGGAGTTCTGACTACTCTTTTTACGGTTAAATCATGAGAGTATACAGCACAAATATTTTGTTTGGCTGCGTCTGTAAAAATAGTTGGTCCTTCAAGAGGAACCTTAGAAACCTTCTCCTCAAAAATCCATTGCCAATTATGCAGTAGTCTGGTTATCTTTAATGGAGATCCATGTGCAAAATTTGGAGCCATGGCCAATAAAATTTGCCACTCTGGGATGGTTTCACAGCATACATTAATTTGTGCATTTGTATAAAAGGTGTATCTCTTGTCAGGTTTTGTCCCAGATAATTGTACTGCTCGCTTAATGGCCTTTAAGAGAATCCTAGCCACAAGCACTGGGTAAGGCGTAAGGCTTTGTTCTGGTTGTGCTGGGAGGTTCACCCACTCTATCACACTGTCTCCTTGATGAAGGACTGCTGTGGGTGCTTCTTTCGTAGCAAAAACTGATATTTCCAAGGGTTTTTGAGTTACTCTTTCAACTACATTGGATAAAGCCAGTTCAACTTCTCTCAAGGCCTCTTGAGCTTCTTTTGTAAGCCAGCGTGGTGAATTTAAAGCAGTGTCTCCCCTTAAAATGTCATATAGGGGTTGCAATTGATTGGTAGTTAAACCTAATACTGGACGCATCCATTGGATATCTCCTATTAATTTTTGGAAATTATTTAAGGTGTTCAATCTCTCTGTTCTTAAAGACAGTTTTTGTAGTGTAAGTGCCTTAGGAGATATTTCATATCCTAAATATTGAAAAGGAGCATGCCTTTGAATTTTTTCTGTAGCGATATGAAGTCTGTAGTATCTTAGTGTTTCTATGGTCTTTTGTAGACATGCTTCTAGCATTTGTTCCTCAGGTGCACATCCCAATATATCATCCATATAATGTAATAGCATAACTTTTGGAAATGCTTTTCTTATTGGAGCAAGAGCAGCAGCAACATACATTTGACACATAGTGGGGCTGTTCTTCATTCCCTGTGGCAAAACTGTCCATTCATATCTTTTATAAGGCTCAGCTAAGTTAACGCTGGGCACTGAAAAGGCAAATCTCTTCATATCCTCCTTATCCAGAGGAATGGAATAGAAACAATCCTTGATGTCTATAACCCAAAGAGGCCATTCTCTAGGAAGCTGAGTAGAAGATGGAAGTCCAGGCTGAAGAGTTCCCATAGTTTCCATCTGTTCGTTCACTTTTCTTAAATCAGTGAGCATCCTCCATTTTCCCGATTTCTTTTTTACAACGAACACTGGGGAATTCCAAGGACTTAGAGAAGGTTGTAAATGCCCTTGTTCAAGCTGCTCCTGTACTATATCTAATAAGGCCTGAATTTTATCGCTACTTAAGGGCCACTGTTCTATCCACACTGGTGTATCAGTTTTCCATTGGATAAGAACAGGTGAAAGTGTTGGCAGGCCTTCAACAGCAGCCCTGCTTAAAAAACCGAAGTACTCATTTTTAACCCCAATTGATTCCAACAATCTATAAAATGAAAAAAATGGAAGAGATAATCTTTATGTTTTCTTACTTGTCTTATACAACAATGAATAAAATTAAAATACCCTGTTTGAATCTAAGTGGAAAATCATCATTAGCTAAGGTAGAGATAGGATTAATTCTGACCTCAAAATTAATTCTTACCTGGAAGAGCCAAATGAATGAATGTGTAAAATCTCCTTCCAATTATAGTCATGCATGAAATAAATGACTCGATAATATCATACAAAATGTAGTAGACTATGTATGTGCATTGTCTTCTTCCCTCTTTAAAAACACAAAACAAAATAATCTTACATCTATTAATCAGTAATGGTGTGGGAAAAAAACAACTATTTTAAAAAATCACCCAACTAACTATACATTACATAACCTAAATTGACCAGTCAATTTGAAGCATTGGTTGTTATTGACATCCAACACTAATCAGTCATTATCCTTGCAGAATAGGAGAAAAGAAAAGAATAAGATGGGGAAAATGAAAAGACAACTTCTATATTCTACATAGTCAATAAAACTTAAGATCTATTGACTTTCCTGTTCAATGAAGACCCTCTTACAAATTAGTAATCATATATATTTATAGAATCCTCTACCCATGTTACTCATATACAACATCCAAAGACTTTGTGATATTTCAATTCAAGGAAATTGTTCCACCATGTTAGTAAAAACAGCCAAAAATAAAATGCAAATGTTATGGAAATATCAACTGTATAATTTCTGCCAAAATGAAAATGCATAAATGTCATTAGCATTTGTGACATTAAAGGAGTGCAAAAATCAATGAAATTTGGAGCAGAAAATGTCCTTATTATATCTATTCCCCATCAAAAGAATATATTCAGCCGAATTTATAGGAAAATACTTAAGTACATTTCTATGGAGTATTTTTAAAAACCTCCACCCACTCATTTCTTAATCTAGTTTTTTTTTCCCTAACCCATACTCTATCTTTTTTCCTGCTATATATTGTGTTAATTGTCTGCCACTTACCTCCTTAAAATAAGTTTTAGATTGGTCAAAAATCATGATATCACAAATATGAAATCAGATAGCAAATAGATAGGTAATGAATTAATGAAAAATAGAAAAAAAATATATCTAACTTCAAAAGAACAAAGAATTTTTTAAAGCTATTGTTTTTGGTTTTGTTTTTGTTTTTTTAAATAAAAAGCCATGGTTCAAATTCTAAATAATCAACACAACAATAGCATGAATTGAAATAAAAAATAAAATCATCAAAGGTAGAGATGCATTCAATATTGGGTAACATCTGATAGGACTTTAAGAGGCAATGAAGGGTAACTATGATTCATTTATAAAGGTTTACAGGCATTTAATTCATGACATCATAGTTGGAAGAGATTTTAAAGTTATGTAATTCAGGGATCCTGCAGACGAGATCTTTTTCAGAGGTTATGCAAGGCCAAATGTATTATCATAGTAATACTACTATTTTAATTTTTTAACATAATTGTAACTCACAAAGAAAATTTCTTTGGGAATCTTCAATATTTTTAATAGTTTAAAGAGATCCTGGCATCCACAAATTTTGGGACCACTCTATAGTCAAACCCTACTTTTATGAACTAGAAAGTTAAGATCCAAAGAGTGTAAAGTACTTGACTAAGGCAAGAGAAACAATATGTAGCAGAAACAAGATGCAAATTCTATTTTCCTGATGATAAAGCTTAACACAATTATAGAAAAGATGTAGTCCTTCAGTGAATCAATTAATTGACTAATCACCAAAAATGTGCCAAATACTTCATTGGGTGCTAAGGATACAAACAGAAAAAAAATGAGAGTCTTTATTCTTAAGGACTTTATATTCTTTTGGAGAAAACAAATGCAAATATGAATAGCATGAAATAAATAAAGTAGAATAAATACAAGTTATTTGGGAAAGGGCATTAGCATTATGGGAAAGAAAAGCACCTTAGAAGGAGGTGCTTAATCTGCACTTTTAAGGCAGAGGTAAAGTTGGAGAGATGAAGAAAGAGTATAATACAGGCCTGTGCAAACATACAAAGAGATAGAGAATTTTTTTAAAGGAGCAGAGAAGCCCGATTTATGGGATGACTGGGTTTAGAAAAGAGAATAATATATAATGAAATCAGAAAAAGAAATTGGGGCCAGGCTGTGAAAAATTGAAAAAATCCATACTTTATATGTATTATTTTCTGCTATTATTTGAAAGAAATTTAAAATTAAGAATCAAAATATTTAAAGTTTATTTAATCATCATTTATTGGACATAGTTCAATATTATGAAAGAAAATTATTGTGGAAGTGAAAAGAAAAAATCTGATTCCATCTCATGCATTAACTGTGATGTCATGGGCAAATCATAATATCTCTGTATCTTAGTTTTTTCATCTGTAAAATGAAAGAAGGAAGAGATGATCTTTATGAAAAACTTTGAAAATCAAATCAAATAAATATTTTATCCTTTGGGCAAAAGGATAATTTATGAGTGTTATTGTTTTTGTTGTTTGATCATTTTTGGAAGTAGAAAAATCCTAAATATCAACTGACTGAGTACATGGGATTGAAAAAAAGGTAAGAAATCAAAGATAATAGGAAAGTTTTGAATTTGGGAGATGGATGGTCTCTAGAATGGTACTTGGAAAATGGTGGTACTTTCAAGAGAAATAAGGAAATTTGGAAGAGATATAAGTTTTTGAGGAAAGATAATTAATGAATTCTCTTTTGGAGAAACTAAGACATGAGGGGTTGGCAAAGTCCATTTCTGCAACAGCCACCCAGAAGTCATGATTAGCTATTTAAACAAATAATGACTCAAAGAATAATCTTTAAGAAAAAATATTTCAAAGACATACATTAGGTAGAGTTTATCTTCTTAATTTTTTCTACTCACACCTTTTTACCTGAGAAATTCTACATGACTCCACTATATAACTACATAAAATAAGTATACAAATCAAAAATTTACAGAAAATAAAACATACTTTATGATCTCCACATTCAGTTACATGACACCATATGGAGTTGCAACCCACAGTATAAGAAGCTTTGAGATAAAGCATAGAAATTAGAAAATCCTGGGTTGAAATTCCAGCTTTGATAATTACTAGCTCTATCATCTTGAGGCATGACTCAAGGTTCAGAAGAACCTTACCTGACTCATCTATAAAATAGGAATGCTAAATTTGGAACTGTGCCCAAAGGGATATCAAACTGTGTGTAACCTTTGATCCAGCAATGTCTCCACTGAACTTATATACCAAAAAGGGACAAGAATTTACATTATAAGATTGCTTGTAGCAACCCTTTTTGTAGTATCAAGGAACTGGAAATTGAGTGAATGTCCATCATTTGGGAATGGCTGCATACGTTATAGCATATGAATGTAATGAATGTCTATAAGAAATAATGAAGAGGCTGATCTCAGTAAAGCTTGGAAAGAACTGATGTTTGTTGTGTCTTGCTTTCTAGACCCCCCAACTTGGAGTGATGAAATGTACCATTGCTTTCTAAGCCTCCACACAGGGGGGATTAAAATATACCTTCCTAGTGCAGAAGTGATGAGGCAGGACTCTTGAGGATGATGGAAAAATGGAGTCCATTTATTTCAAGGACTTTCCCCTTTTTTATACCTTCATATCCTTATGTAACAAAAACAACACTGGGCATGTGCTAAGTATATACTGCGCTTGTGGGACCACATAAACAACTTGCTATCGTACATAGTTTGTCACCAGGTATCACTCTTCCACCTGGTATCACTCTGCTTCAGTCACAACACAAGTTGTCACTACCCCCTGACTTCTCAGGAAGGCCAAGAGCCCTTAGGGGAGATGTGGAACCAAATCAGACATTGTTAGCAGATTTCCTCTGGGCTGAAGGATCTTATACCTCACTCAGAGTTTCCCCATCTTGACCTTTCTTTTGTTTGAATTGAAGCAGGTATATCCCTACTATGTTAGCCAATTCTCCTTTATTTCAGGCAGCCCAAGAATCTCTTTCTAAATATTAGCAGTTTGCATGAATTTTACATCTGCAATTTGGGATAACACAAGAGGAAACTAGGAAAATAGTAAAAGCCTGTTCAGCTTGCCTTCCTTTCCACACTCCTAATTTCGCTCCAGGGAAGAACCATCATGGTTTGTGGTGAAATCCATCACCATAGGAGGAATCACACAAGCGAGTTGTAATATCATACAAGCAAGTAGTAACATAAACAATATGAATAAACAAAATACTATAAAATGTGTCAATGAGTCCCAGAAGGAAGGTATAAAAAATAACTATCAATTCACCACACATACATCTCCTTCAGCAGCCAAGATACAGTCCAAAGCCAATCTATTGTCCATCACTTCATGTATCAGGGAATCCAGTGATTCCTGCAGATTTTGAAGGCCTGCATCAGTCTTATATCTCAAGGAATCCAAGTCCTGCATCAGTCTCATTGAGAATTATTTTTATGTTCATGGGTCAATTGTCATACACAAAGGGTTAAATGCCAGGCTCTTTCGGTGGTGGGCACAGTCAGGGATGGAACCACCAGATGTTTCTTGGGTCTTCTTTGTTTCAAAAGTCTTCTCTTTTTCTGTCTCTCTCCAATGGACAAGACAAATATAGCTCACTGGCACCCATCTGAGTCCTTCTCCATCCAAGCAATTAACCTATCTGGTCTCTTCCACTCACCACTCTCTGAATCTCTCCACATCACCTGATTGTCTAAATTGTGATTATCTAAAGATAGTGGAGCTGCTCGCACTGGAGACTGTCCTTCTGGTGGGTTATAACACTTGTCTACAAGAATCAATGCATCTCCATCAAAAATTTAAAAAATTAATGGTATAGAAGGCTAAGTTTAGGAGTTCTCTAGGGTTGTCTGTGGTTCCCTCTTTCTTTTGTTTTTGGAGGAGTGTCTTGATGTCTCTCCTCTCCACTATTGCCTGAGCTTGAGGATGGAAAGGTATGGCAGTAGTGTGTGAAATCTGATACTTGCACAAAAAAGTGTAAAATGTTTGAAAATATATGCAGGTCCATTATCTGTTATTATTTCTTGTGGCACACCCATAATTGCAAAAGCTTGTATAAGGAATTCAGTGACCACTTGAACTGTCTCTTTTGCTATTGATATTGCAAAAGTAAATCCTGAAAAGGTGTCTACTACAACATGAATAAAAGACAGATGACCAAAAAATTTATAATGGGTAACATCCATCTGCCAAATTTCATTGGGTCTCAAACCATGATGGTTTTTCCCTGGAGGGAGCATAGGAGCATGGAAAGGAAGGCAAGCTGAACAGGTTTTTACTATTTTCCTAGTTTCCTCTTTTGTTATCCCAAATTGCAGATGTAAAACTCATTCAGCCTGCTGATATTTAGAATGAGATTCTTGGGCTGCCTGAAATAAAGGAGAATTGGCTAACATGGCAAGAAGAGTATTTGTTTTTGAATTTCCATAAAAAATAGGACCTGAAAGTTTTATATAAGAGTAGACATACAAGATATAATACTTATCTGGATGTTTTCTCACTTGCTCTTGAAGTTCCTTAAAGAGCTGATATATATTAGAGGCTACAAATTTTATTTGGGCTGTGGAAATTCTTTGTACCACACCTACTGAATAGGCTGAATCAGATATTATATTTACATCTCCTGGTTAATAAGAGCTATCATAATGGCATACAATTCATTCTGTTGATAGGACTGAAAGGATGTTCTGACTACCTTTTTTATAGCTAGATAAGTAAAATATACAGCACAAATGTTATGTTTGAATGCATTTGTAAAGATAGTTGGTCCTTGAAGAGGAACCTGAGAAATATTCTCTTCAAAAATCCATGGGCAATTATGTAATAGCTGGATTACCTTTACTGGATACCCATGTGTAAAATTTGGAACTGTGGCCAATAAAATTTGCCGCTCTGGGATGGTTTCAAAGCATACATTAATTCGTGCATTGGTATAAAATTGGTGTCTAAATTTGCGTACAAAATTGGTATAAAAAGTGTACCTCTTGTCAGGTCTTATCCCAGATAATTGCTTTACTCACTTAATGGCCTTTAATAAAATTCTAACCACAAGCACTGGGTAAGGAGTAAAGCTTTAGTCTTTGGAGGGTTTGCCCACTCTAGCATACTTTCTCCTTGATGAAGGATTGTTGTGGGTGCCTCTTTTGTAGCAAAAACTGATATTTCCAAGGGTTTTTGAGTGACTTTTTCAACCACAATGGATAAAGCCAGTTCAACCTCTTTCAAAGCCTCTTGAGCTTCTTTTGTAAGCTGGTGTGGTGAATCTAAAGTAGTGTCTCCCTTTAAAATGACATATAATGGTTGTAATTGATAGGTAGCTAAACCTAACACTGGATGCATTCATTGGATATCTCCTATCAATTTCAGAAAATCATTTTAAATGTTCAACTCCTCTCTTCTTAAGGAAAGCTTTTGTACTTTTAAGCACTTTAGGATATACTTCATATCCTAAATATTGAAAATGAACATGTCCTTGAATTTTTTTCTGGAGCCAAATGCAATTGGTAGTTCCTTAGTGTCTCTATGGTCTTTTGTAGACATGCTTCTAACATTTGCTCCTCAGGTACACACCCCAAGATATCATCCATGAAATGTAGTAACATAACTTTTGGAAATGTTTTTCTTACAGGAGTAAGAGCAGATGCCACATATATTTGAAACATGGTAGGGCTATTTTTCAGCCCCTGTGGCAAAACAGTCCATCTGAATCTTTTATAAGGCTCAGCTAAATTAATGCTGGGCACTAAAAAGGCAAATAATTTCATATCTTCCTTATCCAGAATGATAGAATAGAAACTGTTATAGGCCAGAATTCTGAATTTGAAACAAGGATTCTTACAAGGTGCTAATTCAGTGGAATTGAAGAGACAATAGTTATCTAGTTTAGCATGGTGATTAATAGTTCTCTAAGTTCAGTATGATTGATTTAATCTTACAACAAATAGTGGTTTCCTAGTGATATAATGATTAGTTTATACTCAGTGTAGAGCAAAAAAAGTTGGGACAGACTCAGCCAGAGTCACAGAAAACAGAGGACTGGAGGGGGGAGCTCAAGCTTTCAGAGCCAAGGAGAAAGATTCATTCCATCTTCATTAGCCTGGTGGTGGCTGGCCTGCCCTCCTGCTTTTACTCTACTGAAACCAAGTTCCCTCTGAAGACCACAAGAAAGCTAGCTGAGCATCAGGTGAAGAAGACAGTAAAGACTTTTGGACTTTAACACCTGGCTATTCTTATAGTGATTAACCTGCTGAAGTGAAGGCTGCTCCAAGACCTCCAGAAAACCAACTGAGAACATTACAGAAATAATCCTTAATGTCTATAACACAACAAGGCCATTCCCTAGGCAACTGAGTAGGAGATAGAAGTCCAGGCTGAAGAGTTCCCATAGTTTCTATCTGTTCATTTACTTTTCTTAAATCAGTCAACATCCTCCATTTTCCAGATTTCTTTTTTATAGCAAATACAGGGGAATTCCAAGGACTTAGAGAAAGTTTTAAGTGTCCTTGGTCAAGTTGCTCCTGCACTATATCTAATAAGTCCTGAATTTGTTTTACTGGTTAAGAGCCACTGTTCCACCACACTGGTGTATAAGTTTTCCATTGAATGGGAACAGGTGAGAGTGCAGGCAGGCACCTAAAACGCCTAAGTGTGTAATTGTAATCCTAACTGTAATAAGCTATCTCTTTCCCATAGACTGATGGGAATTTTTTTACTACAAAAGAAGTACAAACTCCTGTTTTATCTGCAAATTTCCCTCTCAAAGGGGTAGCACTAAATTCAGCTGCTACTGATCCTCCTATGCCAGAAATATGGGTGTTTGCTGTCATCTTTGGCCAATGATTGGGCCAACTGGCATCTCTGATGACTGTATGATCTGCACCTGTGTCTATCAATGGCATGCCCTTTACATAAATAATGAGCATAAGTCAGTCAGCTGTAACAGCTGCAGTCCAGAATATTCCTGGATACTGTTGTTGAGAGTCAAAATCTAAATGAATATCACCAAATTGCCTATCAGCAGTGTGTATCAGTAAACCTGATGCTACTGCTTCTCCTGGGTGATGTCACACATTGTCTACCTGTATTAGTGACTGGCATATTAGCTACACATTCCCCAGTTTCCCAAATCAGTGTATGGATGGACACTGTTTTATAACCATTCTCAGAAGGTAAAATGGTATAGCTGACTATGTATGGAGGCAAGGGATTTATAGGCCAGACAGGGACAGGTTTCAACTCTCCAGGGAGTATCTCAGCAGTCCCAGCTGCATATAATTCTATTCTCCCCAGTTGTAATCTCTTTCTCCCATCAGGTTCCTTCTCAGCTAATTGATCATGTTGAGTACTGAACTTCTAAAGACTCTCTGGGTGTAACAGCAGCTGTCATCATGCCCCAAGTGTTTTTTGCCTGGGCCCCTGGAGCTGAGGCCCATTTCCCCTTTCCCTGAGTAATTCTACATTCTGATGCTCAGTAGAAGCCCTTATTACACTTTGGACACTGGGTTTGGGGTCTTCTCTCACCTGTTCTTTGATTTAATTTTTTTTTGCCAACATTGAGCTTTCAGATGCACTATTTTACTACACTGAAAGTACTGACAAATTTCTTTGGAAGTCCCTTGCCAAAAGAGACCCTGTAAAAAGTCTGCATCATAGTCTGGGCACAAAAGGTATTTGTGACCACTATGGCACAGCATCTTATTATCTCATCTAAAGGAGCATCCTTGTGTAGTCCTAATATAATTCTTCTACAATCCTTATTAGCATTTTTCTCTAGCAAATTGTCTTATAATTTCCATTGCTTCATTTTCACCAATAGTTTGTATAACAGCTGTCCACAAATATCCTATGAAATCAATAAAGGATACATTTGGACTTTGTCCTATTTTTGTGAAGGCCTCCCCTCTATCTTGTCTTCCTGGGAGGGTGCCCCATTATTTGATAGCTGCAGAAGCAATTTGCTCATACACTGCCAAAGGGTAATTAATCTGTGTTAAAGTGTCTGTATAAGGACCTACACTTGCTAGTTGGTCAAAGGTGACTGGTATATAAACTCCAGGTTGCCTGTTTTGGTGGACTAGTATTCTACAGAATTCACTATACTTAAGAAGCTTTGTCTAGGCTCTAAACAGTCATTAGGTGTTAAAATTTCATAAGCCAAATTCTCTAACAGCATCTTTACATAAGACCATTGATGTAGATCTATAAAGAGTGTAAGCCTTTTTCAGATCTTTGATAATTTCCAGATTAAAAGGAGTGTATCTTCTTCTAATTTGACCAGAAGAATCAAGTTCTTCAATCACAGGATATGCTTCTATTCTCAATCCAATTGTATCCTTTCCTTCCTCCTTAGTTTTAACAAAGGTCTCTTGTAATGGTGACATGGGAAGTGGGCAAAACTGCTGCATTGGTGATGCTGATGGGGTTGTTGCTTTTCTCACTCCTCCTGCTCTTGCCCACAAAGACAGAGTTGAGGGAGGAGGGTCAGGAGATGGGGAATGCCCTAAGGGTGCTTGCTCTGGTGAAGGTTGAAGTGAAACTGAGCTGTAAAAGTGAGAAGCACTATATTCTTTTTTTTAATTATAGTTTTTATTGACAGAACATATGCATGGTAATTTTTCAACATTGTCCCTTGCACTCACTTCTGTTCCAACTTTTCACTCCCTTTTCTCCACCCCCTCCCCAAGATGGCAGGCAGTCTCATACATGTTCAACATGTTAAAGTTTATCTTAGATAAAATATATGTTTGCAGATCCATACAGTTCTCTTATTGCACAAGAAAAATTGGATTCAGAAGATAAAAATAACCTGGGAAGAAAACCAAAAATGCAAGTAGTCCACCTTCATTTCCCAGTGTTCCTTTTCTGGGTTTAGCTAATTCTGTCCATCATTGATCAATTGGAACTGAATTGGATCTTCTCCTTGTCGAAGTTATCCTCTTCCATCAGAATACATTCTCATACAGTATTGTTGTTTAAGTGTATAATGATCTCCTGGTTCTGCTCATTTCACTTAGCATCAGTTCATATAAGTCTCTCCAAGCCTCTCTGTATTCATCCTGCTGGTCATTTCTTACAGAACAATAATATTCCATAACATTCACATACCACAATTTACCCAAGCACTCTCCAGTTGATGGGCATCCATTCAATATCCAATTTCTAGCCACTACAAAAAAGGTCTGCAACAAACATTGTGGCACATACATGTCCCTTTTCCTTCTTTAATATCTCTTTGATATATAAGCCCAGTAGTAACATTGTTGATCAAAGGGTATGCACAGTTTGATAACTTTTTGAGCATAATCCCAAATGGCTCTACAGAATGGTTGGATCCATTCACAACTCCACCAACAATGCATCAGTGTCCCAGTTTTCCCATATCCCCTCCACTATTCGTCATTATCTTTTCCTGTCATCTCCGCCAATTTGATAGGTGTGTAGTGGTATCTCAGAGTTGTCTTAATTTGAATTTCTCTGATCAATAATGATTTGGAACACTCATATAAGTGGAAATAGTTTCAATTTCATCATTTGGAAATTATCTGTCCATATCCTTTGACCATTTATCAATTGGAGAATGGTTTGATTTCTTATAAATTAGAGTCAATTCTCTATATATTTTGGAAATGAGGCCTTTATCAGAACCTTTGATTGTAAAAATGTTTTCCCAGTTTATTGGAACACAAGATTTTGCAAGGGTCAGTGTTGAAAAATTATCCATGCACAAGTTTTGAAAATAAAAAACTTTAATTAAAAAAAACTTCCATTGTAATGGACTACAATATCAAGTGAAAGAGAGCTGAAATATGGGGAAGGGATGGTACTTGATTTGGGACATAGTTTCAAAGTCTAAATACTGAGAAACAGAGCTCAGAGGGGAATGAAAATTGGTTATTCTTCAGTCAAGTTATATGTAGAATAAAATTAAGATAATCTCATTAAGAAAACCCAAAAGACTTCTGGAAGAAGGTAGTATTTTAGTTGAGGTTTGAGGGGAATTAGTAGGCCAAAGAAAAAGAAAATGCATCAGTCATGCAGAATTCACTGGGGAAAAAAAGTGTAAGGTGATAGAATGTCTTATATGAGGAATTTCAAGGAGGCTGCAGTTTTTTTTTTTTTTTTTTTTTTTAAATACATGGAGGGGAGAAAGAATAAAGAAAAAAAGAAGAGGTCAAGTTATGAAAGAGAGGTGGCAAGAAAAAAGGCATGAAGGTAGATTGCTGACTGGACTTACAGAGGAACATGTAAACAAATCACACAGAATGATCAATCATAGATTGTTACCTGTAACATAGAAAAGATTGCACATTATCATTGATAATGAAGATCCATAGAAGTGAAATATCAAAATATGTAATACTCCCAACTAAACTACAAACTATTTGAAGGCAAGATCATTATCTCCTCTTGAATTATTTTATCACATTATAATATAGTATGGCTTTGCACAAATGAGATCCTAGTAACTTTTCAACCAAACATTAAGCATTTATTAAGTACTTACTTTATGTCAGACTTTATGCTAAATTATGATGTGGGGAATCAAAAATATCTTCCCTTAAGCTCACATTGTAATAAATGAATATATATATGCAAAATAAATACAAAATAAAGTGCTAAATACTGAGTACATAAAAATAGTCAAAAATACAAGCTCAAACTTTGAGAACCTCACATTCTGATCAGTGAGATGAAAACAACTATATACAAACAAGATATATATAAGTAAAGATGGAAGACAAAATATTATCTGAGAAACAGTGAGAAAAACGGTATGATTCAACCGTTAAGTGAATAGAAGGACATGATATGTAAGAACTGTAGGAAAATCATAGAGGTCAGACTATGAAGAAGTTTAAATGTCAAACAGGAAAGTTTATATTGGTTCCTAAATGTACTATAGACCCTGGACTTTGTTGTGTAGGAGGAGGGAGATAATATAATTAGATCTATATTTCAATATGGGCAATTTGGGGAGGGTGAATTGTCATCAAAAAATTGGTTTTCCCCAGAGATCAAAGGCAAAAACAAAGGGAAAACATAGAAGAAAATTTTCTTAAAAGCACTCTTTTGGGTAACCAACAACAAGAACTAAATGTAGGTGACCATCTAAATATGAATAACTAAGGACGGAGGGGGTGGGGGGACAAACTACAACACATGAATATATCATAATTGAAAACTGTAAAATAAGAAATAGCAAATATGAAAAATTCAGAGAAACACAGGATGATTTGTATGAATTAATGCAAAGTGAAATAAGCAGAACAAAACAACAGACACAATGATGAAAGCAAAAGCTAAACTTTAAATAACAAATTACACATCATGATATAAGAAAACAGATCATGAAACAAACTTTCTGCATATAGTAGAATGGTATGATTACAAAGGCAGCATATTATTTAAATTGTATAGCTTGTTTCAGGCTTATTTTACTCAATTATGTGTCTTTATTACAAGCAAGGGTTAAAAGGGGGGAAGGAGGAAAGCATAAGGAAACATTTCTAGAAATAATTAACACTGAAATAGGAGTTATAACAAATATAAATTAAATAGAAATTTGTGGTTTTCAAGACACCAAGAAAATAAATTTGAAGACAAGAAAAATAATATTTAGGGAAGGGGGATTTATTCCCAAGCAAGCTTAATTATTTTTCTACTATCTTTGAGTAGCTGAACTGTTTTTCCTAATGGTATTTATACCACATGATGAAGAGCTTTCTTAATTTATATGCATATAGATGAGAGAGTCAGAGCTCTCATAGTTCAACATTTTTCTAGTGCCCCAGATAAATCAGGTACAACAAGACAAAGAGTTGTTCATGTTCTTTCTCTGTAACAGCTACTGCTCAAATAAGTATAAATTTTCTAACAAATTTAAGTCCTTTAAAACTTCTTATTCTTGTATGCTCCCTGGATAGTATGATCACAATCATCATGTGAAGAGTAGTGGGGATAGATTATATCACATTGATATTAAAGAACAGAAAATACATAATCTCTGTTATAATTCTCTAAGCACAGGCAAGATAGAGGTGAGATGAAAGTTGACATTTTCAAGAACATTTCCATATTTCATTTTCTGTGGTCCCATGAAATCTCTTTCTATATTCAGGCTATATGATTTTTCACAGTAAGAGTTCTAATACTGTAGTATTTAGTTTAAAAAATTGCTGAAATTTAGAACTGTGCCCAAAAGGCCATCAAACTGTATATAACCTTTGATGCAGCAGCCTCTCTACTGGATCTGTATCCCAGAGAAATCATAAAAAAGGGGAAAGGACCCACTTGTGTGAAAATGTTTGTAACAGCCCTTTTTGTAGTTGGCAAAGAACTGGAACCTGAGTGGATGTCCAGTTAAAGAGTGGTTGAATAAGTCATAATATGAAATTAATGGAATATTATTGTCCCAAAAGAAACGATCAGCAGGATGATTTCAAAAAGACCTGGACAGACTTAACATGAACTGGTGCTGAATGAAAAGAATGGGACCAAGAGAATATTGTGCATAGTGACAGCAAGATTATATGATGGTCAACTGTGATGGACTTGGCTCTTTTCAACAATGAAGTGATTCAGGCCAGTTCCATTAGACTTGTGATACAGAGAGAGTCATCTGCATCCAAAAAGAGGATTATGGAAACTGAATGAGGATCTCAATGTAGTACTTTTACCTTTTTTGTTGTTGTTTGTTTGCTTTTTTCTTTCTCTTTTTTTTTTCCTTTTTGATCTGATTTTTCTTATACAACATCATAAATGTAGTAATATGTGTAGCAGAATTACACATGTTTAGCTTATATTGGATTACTTTCTGCCTAGAGTTTGGGGTGGGGAAAAGGGAGGGAGAAAAATTTGGAACACAAGGTTTTGCAAGGTTGAATGCTGCAAACTATCTTTGCATATATTTTGAAAATAAGCTACTTTTTAAAAGTACCAAGATAGGATTTTAAAGTACTTAGTTAAAAAAAAAAAGAAAGAAATCTACTTTGATTCAACTGAGCACTCCTAGTTGTCTAGTATTCTTGATTCAATAATGATTTATTATATCCCTAGCATGTACCAGATGGTTAGGTGGCTGAGTGATAAGAGTGGGGGGCCCAGAGTCAGGAAGATCTGAATTCAAATTCCTCAGGTATTTATTTACTAGCTGTATAGCCTTAGGCAAATAATTTAACCATTGTTTGCCTTAATCCCCTAGCCTGCAGTGATGGTACAATGATTAGAGCACTAGACTTCCAATCAAGAATTCCTGAGTTGTATTCTACCTCAGACACTAATTAGCTACATAATCCTACACAAATTATTTAGCTTTTCTGTACTTCAGTTTCTTCAACCATAAATTAAGGATTGGAGTCAATGGATCCTAAGGACTAGAAAAAAATATATATATATATATATATATAAATTCTGATGCTTCTGTGTCTTAGTAGGGAATTTTCCTGTATTTTGGAGTCCAAAAATTATTTGTTACCTAGTAACTATCCTTCTATCTGGTAATAAGCTTCTTATAACTGAACTAGACAGATTTCTCCACAATAAAACAAGAATTCATCCCTGTCCCTTACTTGGTAGACCCTTCCAGCATTTTTGATCCACTGGTTCAGTCTCAGAGAATTCAGACTAAAGGTCAAATCATCAAGAGATATTAGATGAAGATGATTAGAGAAACCCTTTTCAAAAATTCTATAATACACAGCAAATTAGGGAAAGTTTCTGATTTAAAATTTCTCCTCCTACAAGCTGCAATGTAACATATATTCCATGAAAGTGTGATTTTGGAGCTCTGTGATTTTTAACTTTTTTCTTTGTGGCTTTTTTAATCTCCATAAGAAGATTTGGTGCTTTTCCAAGGAAAAGAAGTCATGTGAAAAAAAAATTAACCCTCAGTACCTAGAGTCTTGCTTACCTTAACAGGCTTCTATGGCATCGAGTTCTTAATATTAATGCAGTTAAGCCTTTATCAATTGCACTTCAGTTTTTGCAAGTTCAAGTATAATCTCCTTGGAATGCTCAAAAATGTGTCCTCCCTATGACCTTGTCAGTAATCAGAATATGCAGAAATGCACATTTTGAAGAATTCAACTACTACTTTCAGAAGTTTAGGATAGACTGCAGCTGGAATGACAGAAAGCCTGAAACTTTAATTAAAGTCACCAAAGTGAAACTGGCTTAAAAAAGTGGCTCCTTTAGGATTGCGAGTCCTCAATCACTTCTCTCACAAACAAATAATCTCAACAAAGTCAAGTTTTATTCACTAGCAGAATGGGTATGTTTCTTCTTTGAGCAAAGAACAAACCCCCAAAACTTGAAAAAATTTTGAAAAGAATTTTATTGAGTCATGTGGCAGAGGGAAGAGTTATTGTATAGAGTTCAGATAAAACGTAAAGATATTCATGGTTTTTCCCCTTTGCTCTGATTTTTTTTCTCCCAATATGACATAAAAAAAATGAATATTAACAATAAACTTACTATAATTGAAAAATGTAATAGCATTTGCCAGATTGACTAAAGCAATGTTAGATATTTATCAGTAGATAAATATTTAACATTTGATCCAATTTGGGTACTTCAAAATATATAAGCTTGAGCTGGATTCAAAACAAGACCTGGGTGAGATCTAAGCATTCTGTGCAGCCATCTGGCTTCCTTGGAGGACTTTGAGGTCAACCTAAGCTCTACTGGATTTAACAACTTTCTAGTTACATAAAGCTAGGCTTAAACAATATTAATAAGTAATAAACTATTTCCCACACTTCTCATTTAGTATCTTTTTGAGTCTTCAAAAGCCTGGAATAAATCATACCCCAAAATTACATTTGCCTATTAGATAAGATTTCTAGAATAATGTATAGAAAGACAGACCTGGATTTAGGAAGACCCAAGTTTAAATGGTGCCTCTGATACATCATCACAGATGTTTCAGATGGTCACAAATGATGGTTTTTTTGTTGCTATTTCTAGCCAGTTATAATTAATCTGATCCTTTCTTAAAATTTCTATAAGACAATTCTGAAAAGCTATACTTTCTGTATCTGAAAAGTAAAAATCTTTCTATGATGAAAAATAATCTGAAGAATGCTTGTAGGAAGACTTTATTCTTCATTTTTATGAGATGTAATCCTTACTGACTTCCTGAATCCCTTTGTGCCCATCTAAACACCAACCTTCTACAGAAACCCTTCATCACTCTCTCTTCATTCTAAAACCTTTCTTTGATGAATTGATTGTTGTTTGTCATATATATTCTACCTATTTTATATATGTTTATTTGCATGTTGGCTCCCCTCTTAGACTGTAAGCTTGTTGACTGTTTTTTGTCTCTATTTGTATCCCTGGAACTTAGCACACATTATGTATCACATAGTAATCACCTAATAAAACCTTATTGATTGATTGATCTGTGGGATATGAGTCCTTGTCACAGTGATTGGCACATAGTTGGTGCTTGATAAGTGTTTAATTCATTTCTTTGCATCCTTTCCATAAAGATATAGACAGTCATCTGATTCACAAACTATAAGCAGTTTGAAGAACTTTTGATCTTCAAAAAGAGAGTGGCTTTCTCTCCTTGCAATAAAAACCATGTTTGAAGTATGAAGTACCTTCCAATCTGGAAAAGTGAATAATTTCAAAACCTTCATTTTCTTCTAAAGTCCAATTATCCAATTTGTACGCAATCAATAATGAGACTCAGAAGATTCTGGGTTCTACTTCAAGAAATTATCTTATTCAATTCAACCATGCATAAGAAATTTACTATATGAAATGGAGGAAAAAATCTCAGAAAGTTAAAAAATAAACACACAGTTAGTTAAGATGTCTCAAACTCTAGTGAAATGAGTACTATTTGTCATTTCAATTCAAGGCCACCCTAAAGATCATAAGACATCATTTGCTATTGGCAATTCAAGAACAAGCCATTTCTGTAAAATTTCAAAAAGAATGAAACTTATTTATCTTCACTAGAAAATGAACATTATAGGAGATTTAATGTTCTGGCCAGATACTTTAGCAATCTTTGATAAAACTACGTTACCAACCAATTAATCCACAATATCAAGAACTACGCAAAAAATGAAACAATTCCTATTCTCAAGAAGCTTACATTCCAATGGAGAAGACACTGAGTACATATATAATTATGTATAAACTATAATGGGGAGAAATAATACTAAAAAATTAAGATCCAGTTTTATTCTACTTTACAGAAACTTCCCAGGTTGCCCTGTCAGAGGACCATGAATTAAAATGTGAAAATGAAATAAAATAGCAAGTAACTCCAAAATCATTTTTCACAGAATGAACATATTCATTTATATTCAGTTATATGTTTCTGGATATGTATCCTTCTCTCCACCATGTATAGTCTCAGAATTTCCTGGCTTCATCCTATTTCTTAAAAATTTATATATTTGATGAGAGTGGAGAGAGAAGGAGGTAAAGAGCACAGACAGATGTGAGATTCCATAGTTTATCCAGAAAGGATATCATTCATGTATGCATGATTTAACATTGACTCTGGTATTCTCCAGTATTGATAGATGGAAAGTGGGTAATAGACTATTTCATTACCTTATGGAAACTTTAGTTTGGTAAATTCACTAGTTTAGTGGCAGCAAACTCAAAAAAAAAAAAATGGAATCACTAAACTGATATAAATATCTCTTAAAGCATATATTGACTTGAAAAAAACACACCAAACATTAACATTTATAATTTATGGTGTTTTTATGTGTTTTATTAAGTATTCCCCATTTACATTTTAATCTGGTTCTGGCCACACCAGGGAATATTGTGGGCTCTATGTGGCCTATAGGTTACATATTTAACATCTGTGATCTGGTCTTAGATTGGGCAAAGGACATATAACATCTCAAAAATCAAAAAGAGCCAGCTTCAGTGGAAAATTATAATAGAAGATAGTTATAAAATATTTCAAAGTTTGCAAAACACTTTATAATACTTGTAAAATACAAAGTATGCCAGATACTATGCTGGACACTATGACTATGAAGACAAGAATAAAAGTGTCCCTGTCCTCAAGAACCTATATTCTCTTTCTACTATAGGAACATAATTATTGTTTTAAAAGGTAATAGGTTTCAAGTTAGAGTGGGCATTGGAGGACATCTAGTTCAACAGTTGAAGAAAGCAGGGTTTTTTCTTAAGCTTTTTATTCACAAAGCATATGCATGGGTAATTTTTCCAACATTGACCCCTGCATAACCTGCTACTGCTAATTTTCCCTTTTTTCCCCGTCCCCTCCCCAACTTGGCAGGCAGTCCAATACATGCCAAATATGCCAGATCCAATTTGTATATATATTCACATAGCCATCCAGTTGCACAAGAAAAATCAGATCAAGAAGAGAAAAAAGAAACAAAATTCAAGCAAATAATACCAGACAGAATGAGAATTCTATATTGTATTCCATATGTTCCCATGGTTCTCTTTCTGGGTGTAGATGGCTCTCTTGATCACTGCATAAGTGGAACTGGTCCAAATCATCTCATTGTTGAAGAGAGCCACGTCTATCAGAACTGATCTCATATACTCTTGTTGTTGCTATGTATTATGATCTGGTTCTGCTCATTTCACTTAGCATCAGTTCATGTAAGTCTCTCCAACCTTCTCTAAAATCATCCTGCTGGTTGTTTCTTACAGAGCAATAATATTCCACAGCATTCATCTACCATAACTTATTCAGCCATTCTCCAATTGATGGGCATCCATTCAGTTTCCAGTTTCTAGCCACTACAAAAAGAGCTGCCACATTTTTGCACGTACAGGTCTCTTTCCCTCTTTTAAGATCTCTTTGGGATATAATTCCAATAGAAACACTGCTGGGTCAAAGGGTATACACAGTTTGATAATTTTTTGATCACAGTTCCAAATTGCTCTCCAGAATGGTTGGATCCATTCACAACTCCACCAACAACGTATCAGAATCCCAGTTTTCCCATATCTCCTCCAATATTCGTCATTATCTTTTCATGTCATTTTAGCCAATCTAACAGGTGTGTAGTGATATCTTAGAGTTGTTTTGATTTGCATTTCTATGATCAATAGTAATTTGGAGCAACTTAAGAAAGCAGGTTTTCAAAAAAGCCTAGACAACATATGTCAAGAAATTTGAAGTGAACTTGTAACTGAAAATTGGCACATCTATTACAACCAGAGAGCAAATTACAATTCAAATTCCAGACTTCACAAAAAGAAAAAAAAATTATCCATGTCATAAAATAAGGAGTTCAAAGAAACTATGCAAGACTTTCTAACTTCTATAAAAAATGAAAGGAGACCTTGAATAAAATATCCTAAAAGAATAAAAATGTACAGATTTCAAAACAAAAATATAATCCTATAGTCAAAATATAAATCTCAAATAAGAGAGGACTTTCAAGCATTTTTAATGAAAAGATTAGAGCCTAATAGGAATTTTGAAATGCAAAGTTCAGAAAAAGCTAAATTTACTTGAGCAATTAGAGAAAACTATATGGTAATATAGTTCTAGTATTCTAAAAAGGGGAGAAAAAACAAGTGAGGGGTGTGTGTGTGTGCTCACGCATGCATATAAAGAGAGATCCTGGAAGGAAATCTGAGGAAGTGAAAAGAGGAAAGAAAAGGGAAAATAAATGGATCTAATTGTTTATGATTATTATAGAAGAGTATAAAATATGAAGGAAAGGATGAATGAAATTCATATCAAAATAAATTCACTCTTATCTGAAATGGGAAAAGGAAAGTTGATTTCTACCTTGCCAAATACACATAAAAATAGTTCAGTAAAATAAAATGTCTGAAACAATAAAAGGAAACAAGCTGAGCATGGGGGAAAAGGGAAGCAATGCTAAGGACTATTACACTGAAAAGGAAGCAATCACAAACACAACAAACTTCCTGATCCTGGGATCAGGTATACAAAGGTATACAAAGAGGAAAAGATAATAGCAAAGAATAAGAATCTGAAGGGGTGTTATTTTGCCTCAAACAGTTGGAGAATGTCTAAATGTGTTATGTTATGTGATTGGATATCATTGTACCATATAAAATTGTGAAAGAGACAATTTCAAAAAATCCTAGGTAGAATTGTGAAGTGAAAAGAATTAGGAGCATAATTTAAATATGACAACAACAAAGTAAAGAAAAGACAGTTTTGAAATAATAAAGAACTCTTATAAATGCAATAGTGAATCATTTCTTCAGAGGATCTATGATGAAACAAGTTACACATCTCCTGACAGAGATTTGTCCATCACATAAAACAAAAAGAGGCATACATTCTTAGTTATGGTCTATACGTATTGGGCTTTTTTTTAATATTGCTTGTTTGTTACAAGATGTTTTTTTCCTTTATCTTTCTTCATTTTTAATGAATGGAAGGTATAACAATAATGATACAAAGAAGAATGGAAGTAATATTTAAAAAAATACAGAGAAGAAAACAACATGTAGTTCAGAAAGAAGTACAAATTGTCTTTATTGAAAGTAACATGTAGAATTTATTATATACATATATATTTTTAAAGAAGTAGTATGGAATAGATATTCAAGGTTTTATATTCTATTATAAAATGCTTTATCTTGTGTCAGTTCAATTTTTGAATTGTCACAATTGTGTTACTCTTTCCGCCATCCTTACCCACAACAGTCACAAAAAACTTAGATTCTGATACCAACAGATAGCGAAAAAAGCTATTAATTAATTAATTAATTTGATTGTGGACCTTGAGGGTCTTTCTAGGTTCATCAATGGGAAAACTTCTTAGAAGTAATCTTTTCCAGTTCAAATCATATTCCCAGTATGGACCAGATATTTGAAATTCTGCCCTATATAGCAAACAATTCTATGAAATATGAAGATACTTTGAACACAGCAGGATTTTATATTTTAATTAATTTAATTTCATGTGTAGACAATCTAGAAAAATTAAATCATATTCCACATAAGCATGCATATTCACAAGATCTAGAATCTTGGAGAGAGGGACTTAGAAGATCATCTAGCACAATTCTCTAATTTTGTCAATGAACAAACTGAATGGAAGAGAAGTTATATGATATATAGTTATGCTGTGCAATGCTTTGCACATTTGTGTAAACTCATTCCTTTTCCATCTGCATGCACACACACACACACACACACACACACACACCACATTAACCATGTATATAGGTGATTTTTTGGGGGGTAACCTTATCTTTATTTTAATAGTTTGTGGATTTTTAACATTTTAATTTCAGAAAGCAATAACCTAGTTCTAAAATAAAATTGATCTTAGTAAAAGCCTGCCTTTTCAATTTCTCACTGACATGCTTGACTTAACCTTTACTTTCTTCCAGGTAGGAAAGGTCTTTATTCATTTGCTAGGCATTTATTTATTCATGACAGTATTTCTGTTAACATTTTCAGGCACTTTCTGAGGTTCAATGAGATGTTCTATTGGGATGCCTAACCACAGGTGTCAAGAAGCCAAAGACAGCCGTAGGACTGACTATTTTTTGTTAAATTTTTGAACTCCAGGATTTAGCCTGGCTCAAAACATATCAATTCTGAGTGAGTTATTGCCTAACTGTTCAATGGAGCAGATGGACAGTGTCTCAACATTACCATTTTGGTGTTATATATGGGAATGTCTCAGTTCATTTCCTCTAGCTAAATAATTCTTGCCTTATTCCTCTGGTCTTTTTCTCTACTTTTTAATAAAAACTTAGCATTTATATATCTAAACTGAACTATTCCAAGAATGACCAACTTATCAAAGATGAAATTTGACAACTTCCATCAAAGAAAATTTTCACTTTTGATACTCATCACTATTGTGCCTAGTATTATTAAATTGACTCATTTATCCTTAAATTCTTGTCATTAAATAAAGCCAAATAAAAATGAAAATTTCTTACTGTTTAAAATCATTTGGCAAAGAAAAAACCATCAAAGACAAAACTAGGGCAAAGCAACTAAGATAATGCTAGATACCAATATCTGGGCAAGTGTCATTTCTTCTTTCCTGCAATCTACAGAACATGGTACTTGTGCCTTGAAGTCTTCTACATATGGCCTCAAAGGATTTGGAGGAGAAGAAAGATTAAGAGAGGCAAAATAAGTCACTAGTGTGAGAAGTGAGAGGGGAAAAAAACAAATGAGGAGCTGCTACTCCCCCCAGCTGCTGTTCCTACACTGGCATTTCATTTCTATTTTTCACCCAGGCATGGTGAGGTAAGGAGGAAAGTAGTCTTGTGAGAGTATGAAGAAATGGTGTCATCAGCAATTGAGGTCAAGGGATTCTGATTGTTGTCCTTCATTCTCAAACAGAACCAAAGTGGTACCACTATTTTAGAGTCAAATTACTGTGTCTGGCTGTGGCTGATCAGACCAATATGAGCTCAGAGTGCTCTGCGTATGTCATGCACAAAGAATCCCTATGAGCATTTGAGTGGATTGTCTAACTTGGTGTATCTCGTGTTCCTCTTGAGATAATTCAGTTCTGCTTTACTTAAAAAGCACAGCACTTCTTCTGATGAGGGCATGCCAAGCTAGGCAGTCCTGTGCCACTATTTCTCATGTCACATAATCAATTCTAAAGTTAAGTGAGATCTTGAGAGTATTCATGTACCGCTTTTTCTGACCACCTTATGGGTGCTTTCCCTGTGTGAGTTCTCCAGTCACCACTTCTCCCAAAGACTACACTTCTAATAATAAATTCTTTTCTGGATCTTGGACATTGTTTTTCCTTTCTACTTCTCCCTAAACTTTCTTCCTTTTCCAACTCAGTACTAGCCTTGCCCAGCTTCTATCTTCCTTTGTCCTCTGTTGTTAACAAGTCCTTTCTATTCTAGAACCCTTGCTCTCAAACACCCTTCTATTTTTTTTTCAGACTCACTAAAATCTAGTATCATTCTAAGTTTTGCTGCTTCATTTATGCCCCAGACACTTGGGACAAGAAGGGAGTTTTTAGTCTTTGCTACATCCTGATGATTTTCAAACTTCTCTTTGCTATCATCACTCAGCAGCCAGTCACCTCCTTTAAAGTTTACTACATCATGTCATGATCCTTATCACTGTCATCCCTGCTTCTCAAGGTCAATTTTCCCCACCCCCTCCAAAAAGCCCAGTACATGTTTCATTTGTATTCTCTAACCTAAATCCTGCCTCCTCGTATGAATACATTGACCTCTTAGTTCCTCAACTTAGGATTCCAACTCTTCCTATTCTCTAGTCTATTTCAGTTGTGCTCAGAAGTGGTCCCGTTGGAGATAGTACACCTGTTTCCTCCTTGCTCAAATGAATTTGTCTTAGGTGCTAGAATTCCCGCTTATGTCCTTGCGACTGAATGTTTCTTGAAATGGGATTCTTCAAATTAGGAATAAAGGTTTCTCAAGGAGAATTTTTCTTTCCTATGAAATTATTTGCTATTTTATCTCATGAAAATTATTGAACCAAATATGGAGTAGGAAATTATTAAACCTTTTCATGTCTCTTCTTCCCTATAACTGAATATATTACTTTTGTAAGTTTTAGACACATCAAGAAAAGCACAGCAGGTAGCTCTGTCCCTGAAAGCTCAATCCTTTTTTTTTTTAAACTATGATCAAATATTATCTTCCACCAAGCAAATCATTTTATCTCTCATGTAAATCACACATCCATTATATCCAAAGCTCTTCCTACTCCTCTTTCACCTTCACTTTGGAGAATGGGGGAAGAAGAAAAACAAAATCATTGACAGATATATCCTAAAGTGGTTTTATTAACCATTTTATAAATCTTCACTTTTGACAAGCTATCTATATAATTTCTGAACAAAACAATGAATAAATTGTTCTTAAATGTCTTGCTTATCGAATGAAACAACATAAATGACAATATTTTTTGTTGCTTATACAATAGCCTCAACCTTTCACTGCCTCTCTGTTATCAATGAACATTGTTCCCTTCTTCATCTGAGCTCAAAGGTTATGGGGAATTTTCATCCTAATGCTTCATGTTTTTATAATACCTTAAGATTTGTAAAGTTCTTTACCTCCAATTAGCTAGGGTAATCAGTACAAGTATGATTGTCACCATTTTTCAGATGAGGAATCTAAGGCTTAGGGGAAAATGATTTGTTCATGATCACATAGCCAATACATGTCAGAAATATGATTTGGACCTAGGTTTTCTGGCTGCAGTTCAAATGGTCTTTTCACTACAGCATATTTCCTACCTTTCAAGAACGCATCTTTTATATATATATTCCCAGCTCTTTAAGTATTGTTTTTCTATATTAAAATGTAAGCTCTTTGGAGACAGGGACTGTCCTGCTTGCTCTTACTTATAATAGCAGTAATTAGTACAATACCTGGAATGCAATAATCTTTAGAATAAAAGATTTTTAACCATTTCTATATTGTAATTACAATCTCATGAAGAAGAAAACATGCAAACAAATATATACAAAGCAAGTTGTATACAGGATCAATAGGAAATAATTAACAGTAAAACCATTGGAATTTAGAGGGGTTAAAAATGCTTTCTATAGATAGTGAGATTTTAGTTGGAACAAAAAGAGAAACAGAGAAGTCAGTAATCAGAGAAGAGAAGGATAACATTAGAGATGGGGTAATAGAAAGAAAGAATGGAATATCTTGTTTTTAGAACAGCCAAAAAGACAATGTCACTGGATTAAAGAGTATATGTTGGAGAATAAGTGTAAGAAGACAGAAAAACAAAGAAACAAACAAAGGGTATTGCAAAATTGAAATCAATAAGCCTTGATAATTTGTATATCGGGCATAATTGGTTATATGACAAAGGGGGTTGGAAGATGTTAGAGATTTGAATGAGAACAGTTTAGAATTGAATAGGTTCACCAAGGGATCAATGTGGGAAGGAGAAAAGAAGGCAACTAGATTAGATGGCCTGGGAGAGGACTGAGGGGTCAAGAGACTGAAAGCTATCACCCAAATAAAAAATAGGGTTACATGAAAGAACACAAAGGAAGTGGTAAAAAATATAATTTAGGTTGCATAAGGGGATTTCAAAATTCTTGAACAAGGATAGGGTACATTTATGGGTTATGGCATGGTCAAGAGTATACTTGAGGTTGAGTGGAAGGGTAATTCAAGAAAGATGAGTACACTAAGGAATTGAGTAGTTAGTGGATTTGAGGAAGAATCAATATGTATGATGAAATCTCCCAGAATAAAGGTAGGGGTTTGAGAGGAGAGAAAAATTATAATGCAAGTACCAAATTCACTGAAGAAGAAAAAAGAGTAACTTGGGTGACTGTAAACTACTAAAATTTTGAAAGGATAATAGTTATGAATAGCATAAACTGCAAAGAGAGATTATTGAGAGATGAAGGAAAGGGAGAACCTGGAAGTATCATGGGGGAACAAGGAGTATTCCAATTATCCCATGTTAATCAGTGAACCAAAAAGAGTAAATCAAAGTACATTTATTATTATGGGAAAGTGTAACCAGGAAAGCTTTGTCATCAGGGAAAATGTTTTTAGAAAGAGCTAGTAGATGGAAAAAGTAGGAGATAAAAAAGATTTAAAATGAAGGAAAGCTTGCTGTCCATGGAACAGGCATTTCAAACAGAATAGAGAAGTTAGGACAAAATGATAAAGGAAGGGAAGGTTGAGGAGTATAGGAATGATGAATGGAGTAGGGGTTGTGAAATAGGATTTGAATGATAATACAGAGTTCAAAGTAACTGGGAAGTGAAGAGTATAATCATCTGTGAAATTATTCATTATTGAGTTGAGGCCTGTAGACAAAGGAAGGGTGGTACTTCTTTGTACTGGAGCTTTTCCTCATCCCATTTGGGAGATTATGCTGGCAGCAGTAGTAAAAGATGCTTTGTAATGGTGCAAAGGGAAGAGGCCCAGCATGGTCCCTCATAGCCTTTCCTTGAGTGATGTGCTATGTTCAGCAGAAGACAGAAGGGTCAGGACACTAATATGTACTGTGATACATGATACTTATTTACTTCTTTTTCTCTTTACTCACCCATCTCCAAGTCTTCCAAATTTCAAATGGGAAAGCAGAAGTAAATCTAGTTGTTGTCATTCAGTCATTTTCATTTGTGTCTGATACTTTATGACCCCCATTTGGGGTTTTCTTAGCAAAGATACTATAGTAGTTTATCATTTCCTTTTCCAGTTCATTTTACAATTGAGAAAACTGAGGCAACCAGTTTTAAATGGCTCATCCAGGGTCACAAAGATAGTAAGTATCTAAGACCATATTTTAATTCATGTGTTCCTTATTCCAAGCTTGGTACCCAATAAACTATACCATCTGGCTGTCCCAAACTAATTAACAACTATTTATTAAAGAACTATAGGCAGGAGAAAGAAGAAAGCGCATATGGACACAGTGAAAAGGCAGGGAGCTTGTAGAAAGATAATTTATATAAGAAAGAGCAAGTATATCAATGTTACTGGATTGTAAGATTATTTGGAGAGAAGGAAGATGTAAGATCACCAGAAAGTCTGGAAAGTGCCACCTTCAGGAGAGCTTTAAATATTAAAGAACTTTCTAAGAAACAATTGGAGTTTGTTAAGTGTGGTTTAGGCATTTCATGATAAAACCTAAATTTAACTGAAATCATTTTGGCAGCTGAGTAGAGGATGAATTGAAATGGGAAAAGGAGTGAAGTGGGAAGATCAAATCAAATGTTATCTCAATAGTCCAGGTAAGAAGTGATGAAAGCATGACCTAGGATGGTCACTATGTAAGGAACTAAGGGCCTATAGAGGAGAGTTGTGAATGTTCTTCTTGTAATAATGACACAAATTAAAGGCCAAAGAGAAATTAATTTTTAAAAAATTCCTTACATTTTGTTGCCTGTTCTGAAGAAGGGAAGAGATCAAATTTTGGATTTAATTTTTGTAATGTTTTGCTTTTGATAAGACCTTTTTAACACCATCTAGAAGGAGAAAAGTTGATATAATAGGACTGAAAAGTTAATTGGAATTGGCTTATTATTACAGATAGGAACCTAAAGCTGGAACTATTCCGCATCCTTCTGTCTATATGTTTTAGGTCTCAGAGAGCCAATGTTTTCCCCTCTTTCCTCCACTCTCTACATTGTATTGAGGAAAATATTTAAACAGGAAAATCCTATCTGGTTAGCAGCAGACAGTGGTTAGAAATGAATGGCTTGACTTGAACCATTCCCCGCCCCCCCAAAAAAGATTCATATTTATATCATACTTTTATGTTTTACAAAGTACTTTCCTGTCAACAAGCCTGTAACACAGGAATTATCATCTTTATTTTATTGAATAGAAAACTTCAACTCACAGGGATGAAATGGTTTACCCAAAATCACTCAAAGAATAAGCATAAAAGCTAGGCTTCTAAAGTTGACTTCTTTTACTTCACCAAGTTGCCATGGTTATCCATTTAAGGATAGCAGCAAAGTTAGATTTTTATAAAGGTCTACTACCAAAAAGGATCCAGAGCTATTCAATATTCAATCTACCTATTATTAGAAGTTATCCTATGGATATTTTCTTAAGCTTCTGAAATATGTCTTCAAATATTCTTTGAACCCTCCCTTCCCCAAATGGTACATAATTCAGTTACATAGCATAAAATACATAGAATACATAGTATTGCTTCCTGAAAACTCAGTAGGGTTGTCTTAATATGGAAGGGTTCAATGAAGTACTTAGCTTATTAGCCTCATCTGTAGCATGGAAAGCATATAGCATGTGAAGGGTTACAGAAGACTATAGGTCACAGAGCACAAACTCTACTTTGTTTTCTCAAGATGAAAAGGCTTTTAGCATAGGCCTGAGTACAGGCTGGATATCTGTTATCTGAGAACCAACATAGTTATATTTACAAAGACTCATCACCCAGTTTGCTGCAAGGTGAAGAATTTAAGCCACTAGGACTTTCAAACACAATTCACCAAGTCATGGATATAGTGTCTAGGGAAAAGGGGTAGGAAAGAGAGACAGGGGGAATACCTAGACCAATGAACTAAAATAGATCACTGAATTATTGCAATACCAGAGTGAGGGAAGACTACCTTGGGGGAAGGTGGACAATTTCTCATAGCTTTGGTCCATAAAGGTAGGGGGAAATATGTCAGCAGAAGAGTGTCTAAATCTATTATAGTTCATAATCTTATTATCATAGATTTACATCTGGAAAAGACTTCAGAAGTCATTCAGCCACCTCTTTCATTTTTACATTTTTAAAATGATGACACTAAGGTCTGAAGGGTTAAATGATTTGCTGAAGGTCATAAATGTAGAAAGTAAAAGAATTAGGATTTGAATTTAAGTCCTCTTCTTCTAAATCCTGAGCTTTTTTTACACAATTCCTACTTAGTAAATCCTGCTCTAACATTATGTGAGGCCAAAACAATTCCATACCCATTGAAAAATATCCCTTGTGATATTCTTTTTTCTCCCCTTTCCCTCCTGATAACCCTATAATTTCTGAAACTTACTTTAAAAACATCCTCTGCCCTTTCCTAACATCATCACAAAACTATTCTCCAATATGAATAATGCCCAACTCTGAAAAATCCATTGTGGGAATTTCACTAACATATGTGACAGTAGTAGTCTGTACCTATAGTGCCAGTCTGGAAAAATCATGCACCAAAAGCTCACTTTTTTCCTAGGGTAGGTCAAGCAAAAACAGGTTCAGCGTCTACATGATATGGATAATTGCAGTAATATAGACTTAGTGACAGATGGTGATGGGAACAGAAGGACCCCTAGAGATAACCCAAGGAAGGCCTAGACAGCTAAGATTATAGGATTTATATCCATTTGTTTAATCACTATGCATGAAAGGCCAAAAACCTCATTTCAGTCACAAACCTATTTATATTAACTACTCTAATATCTCATTCTCCTCTGAACACTTCTATATTCCATTGTTGTCTGTTCTAGTGCAGTATACTATAAAAGCTCACATTCTCTTTCTCTTTCTCCTTCTCCACACTCCAGATCATTATCAACTGAATGAAATAAAAAATCACCCTAATAATTCTCATTTTCCTTTTTTTGATTCTATAAACTTAAGTAAATAATGAATGATTTTTTTTCAAGCTGCCTTGATCTGCTGCTGCATAGCAGATTATTTTATATTCTAGTAACAATCCTGATCAGATGATATTACTAGCTACCCAGTTTCATAAGGAAAAGCAGTTTCTGGACTTTGAGAGATTTATATTTATTTAATAAGCATTATGTTTAGAGTTTCTGAAGTGACAGACTGTGTTCCAGGTTTTTATTCCACCAAAAATATTGAGGATGGACTTCATGTTATTCCTGGGACAGGATTATGTGAATGAAAGTATACATTTTGATGAAGCAGGAAAATAAATGAGACAGACTTTTTTCAGTTTTCATAGGAGAAAAAAGGATGACTTTGAGCTCTTTGCATGAAATACATTAAATGCAGTTAAACAGCATCAATAATGGCTTCTTAGCTTATAAGTTAGACTTACATCTTGATGGATCTGTGATGATATTAATATGGATACTCTCCCTAAAGATTTATCATCAGTAAATGTTTGATTTGTATACCTATTTCATACACTTATATACGCAAAGTCACATAAAAATTTCATAGGAGAAAATGGGTCATGAGTGGAAAAAGTTTAAGAAGTCCTGCTCCAATACTAAATCCTTAAACATGCTAGGTCCTTTTTCTTATTTTCTTGACACTGCATGGATACCAAAAACACATGTAGTCTGTCTAGTACTTTTCTCTTACTCTGACCTGCACATCTTTTTCTCCCTGGTTGTTCAGCTTTCCAATAAGATCTTTGTGATTCTCTTATATAATACTTAAGTGAGAATGTGTTGCATATTCCTCAACATCACTATCTGTCTTTCAATTACCCATAGAGGTAATATCAACTTTAATTCTCTACGGACTACAGAATCAGATTTTTTTAATCAGATTTTTAATTTCAGGGAAAAATATGAGGTCACTAAAAGTAATACATTTTCTCTAAAGCAATCAAGCCTATTTAACAAATAACATATACAAAGCAATAAATATTAGATATGATAACTAGATAGAAGATACAATATATACTGGATAAAAGAGATCCAATCAATGACAAGATGATAGCAACAGTTACAAGACCCACTTAAGAAGATGGATGAACCAATAGGTTTACTATTCAACTGCAAATCAAAGCTGAACAAGAGGCTCAGATTGAACTATTATTTCAGAACAAAACATTCTTAGTGATATAATATTATGGGCCAGAACTTGAAACAAGGTGTTAACTCAATGGAATTGGTAGAAACAATGCTTGTGTTTACACTTTTGAGAGTTCACACATTGGCTCACACATTAGAGTTTACAAATCAGGAGATATCCAAGTTTACACCTCGATAATCCCTCTCTCAGAGGAGGTGTAAACTCAAAAACCTTTGAGTTTACACCTCTAAAAGAACATAAAAAGGAGCTGAGTCAGTGGAGTTAGTCCGTTAGGAAGATTGTCAGGAGTTGGAGTTGAGATAGAGGCAGAAGCTAGCAGAGACAAAAGACTAGCAAGGAGAGCTCTCGGAACCAAAGAAAACTAACTGGGATATTTTGGAAGAGATAGTAAAAGATTGGATTTAACTCCTGGCTGTCTTTGAAGTGATTACTACTTGGAACTAAAACTAAGGCTGCCTCCAGAAAACCTCCCCAAGAAACCTGCTCCCAGAGAGAACCATCATATTTTAGAAAAGAACAACACAATATAATGCATTTATTTCATAATAATACATGTATAAACAAATATTTAAATGAGTTTTGTTCCAAAATTCACTGATGAAAATACTTTACATTAGCAATATCATGTTATTGGACATAATTCCAAATCTTTTATTGATGAATAAAGGATGTTTGTGTGTTGCTGTTGTTTGTTTTTTTTTTTTTATTTCCCTAGTTGCTGAATTGCATGTCTAAATAAAGGAGAGGAAGGTTTCTAGTTCTATATGCCAATTAACTTAATTTGTGGACAAATAACTTAACTGGCTTTTACTTGCTTCATTTGCAAAATAAGAGTGTTGGTCTAGAGTTTCAAGATCACTTTTTCCTCCAAATTTATTTAGAGAAATTTGGAGAAGATTCTCTTCTAATTATGTTGAATCTGTAGGAACCCAACTTTAAGAAAATAATCTCATTAATTGTTTTGTAGAATGAATGTTTTTCACATTTCCCACGATTAGGTGGGCTTTGGACCTACTGTTTTCACAGTGCTTAAAAGCCCAAATGTCACTAAGGAATTTTTAAGGTTTTCCTTTTACAGTCTAGAACAAATCTGGAAACTTTCTTCCTCAAGTTTAGTTTCAGTGCAGCAACAACACATTTTCATATCAATTATCACAAAATTGCTTTACTACAGATATGACTATTCATCAAAAGTTCAAGACTATTTGCTGTAATTAGGTAATTATGCTTATAATGAGTGGATTTAGAAACAAATTTAGGACATTTTTGACTCTAGTCAAAGTATACTTTGACCTAGTCTCTAGTTAAGTATACTTAAACCCTTGCCAAGACAAACTTTTCTATATCTGATTATCAGGAGAAAAAGATGTTTTCTTTTTCTAGTTTCTCTTAAACTGGAGTTGATCTTTAATTAACTTCTTTTACATGAATCTAATTTTAAGGCACGTAAAGTCTAAGGTCTTTGTAGCTTCTCTGAATACACTTAAAATCAAATAGCTTTTGTATTTCCCAAACAAATTATTTTGTCAACCATCTGGGCACTACGGCCTTGGGCTTTCTTAGAGATACCTGCTGTACTTCCTTTTTTAATATATGGAATAAAACAAGCAGTTCCATAATACGATATAATAAAAAGATGATTGCACATGAAACTACAATTCTATTATGTATAACTTGCTATTCCTTTTGAATTTATAATAAAGTTATCATGTAAATTTCTTTTTTCTTCTCTCCTCACCCCATTCTAAAGATGACTGCCATTACATACACATATATGTATATGTGTGAGTATGTATATATGTACATATATATATAAATGTGTACACAAATGAGTGTTTTATATATGTGTGTATATACACACACGTATATCAAATTATTCTATACATATTTGTCAGTTTTTTCTCTAGATGCAGATAACTTCTTTTATCATCTGTCCTTTATAGTTAATTTTGGTATTTATAAATCAAAATGACTTATTAACTCAAATCCATATTGCTCTTACTGCATACAATATTCTCTTGATTCTGTTGATTCCATTTTTCATAATTTTATGCAGGTCTTTCCATGTTTTTTTAAGATCACTGAGCCCATCATTTCTTATAGACCAGAAGTATTCTCTCACAATCATATACCACAACTTGTTCAGACATTCCATTTAGATAAAGCCTTGATATAATTCTCATAATGAAAAATTAAAACCATCATCACATATTAAACACAGAGACAACTAATCCCCTTTTCCTAATATCTTCAATTAATGCAAATACTGGATTTCCCTTCAAGAGGGTACATATTTTGGAGTACTTCTATAACTCAATATAATATCAACCCTTCTAAAAAATGAATTTCAAAAGACAATACTTGTGTGGAAAAATCTTACTATTTGAACAAATGAAACATAAGAATAGCCAACCATCTCTAAATTTATAGACTCTTTGTGTATTAAGAAACAGACATGAGCTCAGACTTTGCCTGTAATGAATAGGTACAGGGGCACAATCAGTAGCTATTTATATGAAGCCATTGTCTTCCAAATGATTCCATGGTCTTTGGGTCAAGCTATTTACAGACTGATGTAAGTTCTTTTTGCATTTTATCAGGATTGTGACTACTTTAAATTAGGAAAAAATCATTAAAAACACCCTAGTATTTAGTGCTTTTGAAACATGCAAAAGAAAAAAAAATTAATGCCTTCTTGCCCTTTATACAACAGACCTAGTATGGGGTGATGTAATTCTGATCATAAACCTCTTCTTGAAATGCAATATAGGTCACAATCAAATCAGACCTATTACAAGTAAAAGTCCTAGAGTATGGGAAATACTATGTTGTAAAAGCTTATGTCAGAGGTGTTAGGGTGACCAACAATTTAACCCTGAGAGTTAGTTAAAGAGTACTATATTCAATAGCCAATTTCAGTTTTTTCAAAAGCTTCATAAAGGCTTTGTCTTGTCCTCTTTTTAATTAGGAAAGATCCATATACTAAGTACTCTATTTTAACAGCATCATGGACAGGGAATTCCACTAAGGCATCTACACAGCCTCAGTTTAATCAGTTTATAAATAGATTTAACTCATCAGCAGACATTTATTATAGTGAGTCATATGCCAAGTACCATGTTAGGCATTGGGAATAATACAAGGGTTAAGATAAAATAAAAACCATCCCTGATCATAAGAATTTAATAATATTCTAGATGGGGGAGACAACCCGTTCTTTTGTTTATACAACAGATAACAGTTACTATTGAAAAAGAGATAAAAAGGAAGGGAAGTAGGGAGGGAGAGAGAAATGCCAGTTATCCTGGAAATTCCTTGCACTCAATCTTCCCGAAAAAGTGACTGAACATACCAGTTGTTTTTAACATTTTACCATCAGGGTGTTAGAAAGCAGAGGTGGATCAATGCCTTGGGGCATTCTAGAGGTGCAAAAGATTCAAAGAAAAATTCCTGGAATTGTTCGTTTGCCTTAGAGAAAAGTAAACCCTCACCCAAAGAATTAACAGATACAAAAATATTAACAATTTTGCTCACATTTCTAAAAGCTGAAACTTATTGCAGTTTATTTTAAGATCATTCTTTTAACTCAAAAGAGAATATTAGGAAGTAAGAAATTAAATAAGAAACAATATAAAATTCCAAGAACTTTCAGAATTGACCATTTTAGATACATTTGGGAAAGTGGCCTGAATAAATGCTGACATTGTTACTTTGTGCTACAGCCATTTCATTGTCATACAATGAGATGAATGTGGCTTTGGGGATTGCAACTGACATACCCTGAATTATACTGATCAATAAATCTGAGATCAGGGAGGAATTTTCCTAAGGGTTTCTTGGCAGGACTCATATTCCTTTCACATTTTCCTTGGGGTATTAAACAGGGATGAACCATATGTGTTAAAGTCTACCAATTTACCATGTTTGACTTGAAAACTAGACTGACAATCTCCCACCTGCTTCTTTTCTTCATTTTCTAGTGCCTATAACCATGATTCCTTAAATCATAGAGAAATGCATAAAAAAGCAAGAATGTCCAAATTAAGCAATAAGGAGAGAGAAAAGATTTTAGACAAAAATTAAAACAACTGCTAGTTCAATATCTTTGGTAGCTGGGAGCAACTAAAGCCATTTTTACTTCCTTGACACTTGATTTATGTATTTAAGGCCAGATGTACAAACGAACCTATACTATGTATCCTTCAAATGCCACAGCAAACCTCATGAGCAACATTGTACACATGCAAAAAATTTAAGAGGTAGATTTAAGGGAAAATGTTGATTTTGCAAGCATTTAACTTCATGTATCAATTGTCTGATGAATTTGAAAGAAGATAGTAAACTCTCTAGTGGCAGCAGGTTGACATGCCAGCTCTTTCAAAGGAATACAATCCAAAGCCAGGGTTTGTCCCCAGAGGAGGTAGCAGATATCAGTCAAAGGCACACTGCTGCTGAGAGAATAAGATATACGTTGTCATCTGGCATGCATTCCCACAACTGACTGTTATAAGACCAAGAGAAGTGAACCTCAAAGGATTAGATTTGTGTTCAAAGTGAACGCTAATGTCAACTCCAAAGGAAGAGCTAGAAAATGTGTAAAGTTGTTATGTATTATATAATCCACATCTTCTCTATGAATTTCTAAAAGATATATAAGCAGAGATGCCACTAATAGGAATTTATATTCTGTACTTTAATCTCAAAATAGTATAAAAAGTCTTCATTACTTTTCTTATTTAATCTATAAGTTTCCATTAGGAAACAATTACTTCTACCATCCCTATCATAGTCACATTAAATTTCCACCTGCAAAAAGCAAAAAGTAACCTTTTTCCAACTGAGGTTATTATATTCAACTAGATAATTTTAAAGCTCAAGTGACAAGAGAAGACCTATAAGTGGTATTTTATTCCTCTGTTAGCATAATTATCTTTTAAAAAGATCCTCACATTCCTTGGAATCATTACAATAATTTTTCCTGTAATTCCCTTGCAGATTTAATATTTATAAATAATTATATAAAATATAATATGTTGCCTTTGGTGTATAATTCCTAAATCTTTCCTTTTCCCTTTGGTTTAACTACTTTGGCAAGAATCCTAGTTCATTGGCCTTTTGTCTTTACCTATAAAATAACAAGTAACAGGAAGGAAATAGAAATGCTGATCCACACTCCTACATTTAATTTAATAGACAAAAATAATGAGAACTCAGCAATGCAGGCTTTCTATTTACTAAAAGCCTCAAACTGTTACCTTTCTTCCAATCTTTTACTTTTAAGATTTATTAAAATGACTTGTTTTTCCTGACCTCCTAGCAATAACTTGATTGCCCACATTATAGTCAAGTATATGCGTGAATTGAGGCTAATCTAGCAGAAGCATTAGCTTTCCAGTGTAACAGATTCTGTCATTCACATATCTTCCTGATCTCCCCATTAGAATGTCATCTCCTCTGAAATTCATGTAATCCTTCCTTTCTCGTTTCCTTGGCCAAATCATTGAACCCTGCCCTTTAGGACAAAATGCAATTGCATTGACCAAAACCAAATAGTTATTATATTATAAGCTTGCAGGCTCAGTAAGGGGGAATATAGATTTTAAGGTATTGTTTTAATTATCAAGATACTGTCCAAGAATACCAAGTAGATCAAAACTACTGTGTGTATGATCCTGAACAGCATTGAGAGGTATTTGGACTAGCAAACTATGAAAGAAGAGTTGATAAGCAACATTTCCCCCTTTTCTCTCCCTAAATATTAGCTATCACCTGCAACTTCCACTTTCCCCAAAGCAATGTGGTCTACTAGGGATACAAAACCTTAATGAGAGTAGCTAGAAAATATTTCCCAGAATAAGTGCTTAATTTTTTTAATAGTGAAAACAAGTATGAATGCAGCATCCTATTTCATTTCCTTAATTTGAATATTGGTGTTTGTTCCCCATATTCTTCTTTGGTCGCAAAGGATAACATAATATAAAAACTAATTAGCATAGAAATAAGAAAAGGTGTCCCAGGGACTCAATTTGTTCATCTGTAAAATGAGCTAAGAGAAGGAAATGACAAACCACTTCAATATCTTTGCCAGGAAAACCCCAAATGAGGTCACAAAGAGCCAAACACAATTGAAAATGACTAAGCAACAAAGAATATATGTTGACCAGTGAAAATGGAGTTTTCCTTCTACCTCTCCACCAGGGTAAAAAAGAGAGGAAGATAGTAAGGGACAGGACAGGGAATGGCTGAAAGTCTTTTCACTGGATAAGTATTGAAGTATAAAAAAAGAAAGAAAAGAAAAACATTTCCTTTCTAGTAAATAAATAATAACACATTCATTAGAAACTAGAGATTTAAAAAAAGAAATATTTAATATCTAAGAACATTTAAAAATCTACAAAATTAACATTAAAACAAATAAAATCATATAAAGCACCATTAATTTAACTCATTTTGCAGTAATAACTTCTCACAAGTAAAACTCATGAATTGCAACATATTTAAATTGTGACATTTTAAAAGTCAAATGCAACAGTGTTAACTTTAAAATTTTACATGATATTTTTGTTTCTCTGGAAACAAGGAAAAGTAATAAATATTTTAAAATATTAGTCCATTTAACTTTTTTAGATGAAAGTATAAATAAGTTACTAAAAATAAGTATTTTATAATAAAAGAAAAATATACTTCTAAAAATATAACTTTATAAAATATATATTTTACAATAATTGATTCGAGAAAGCAGTTCATAATAAGGTGGAATTTCACTGTCATACAGTTAAAGTGTAGAAGCAAAGGTTCATAGTCAGAAATTCAAGATGCATGTCACAAGTTCATAAGCCATTATTCAGAATTATGTGTGTTTTAGACATTTTATATGCACATTTATATTAAAACTGCATCAGCAAGTAATTATATTCTATGCTTGACAAGTGGCTAGTATTTCTTTGGCTGTTGAGCACTTATGCTGGCAAACTGCCACAATTTTGTATATATTATTGCTATTTAAAAAAATATTCATCCATTTTTGCAATGGCTTTCACAATAATTCACAAATGATTCTATTAATTAACAATCAAAAAACTCTTGTTACATTATCTCCTAGTGCCAGACACTATGTTAAGCAATGAATGTGCAAAAAGACACAAAAGAAGTTCCTACCTTTAAGAAGCTTACAATCTAATGTGGGAGAGAATATGCAAACACACACACACACACACACACACACATTCATAAATCAAGAGATAGAAAAGAATGATAGGAAATAACTGACAGAGAAAAACACTGAAATTGAGAATGGGGGGGAATACAAACAAGTATGCAACAAAATTGGATCCCAATCTTTTTCTGGATGTGAGAGCCCTCTAATATGTATTTCTTCCTTCCCTGCCTTGGCTCTATGCACAATGCACTGTACTTTGTACCAGGTTTCTGAAAAGAAATAAGAAATGGTCTTTCAGAAACTTGGCAGCAGAACAATCAGAAGGTCTGGATTTGAATCTTGAACTTTACTATTTATTAGCTGTTTGATAACCTCTATGAATCTCAATTTAGTCAGCTGTAAAATGAGGAGGTTGGACTAAATGACCTTTAAGGTCCCTTCCAATTCTCAGTCCTATAAGAGCTTACAATTTTAGAACAAAACATGTATACAGATAAATGTACCACAAATTATGAGTCCATAAAAATACCAATTGTTACAGATTATTCCTAGAGGAAACAATTCCCCCTAAGGACATGGGTAGGAATATGGTTCAACAACTGGTACAGACTGTTCATAACTCTGCTTCTCTCAAATTGTCAACTGTCAAATTGATATCCCTAGAACAAAGGTATAACTACTCCTTAGAAGCAGCTAGATGTCTGGATGAATAAGGGCTGATCTTGGACTGGGAAAGACCTACATACAAATACAGCATCAAATATTTACTATTGATGTGATCTAGAATAAGCAATGTAACCACTGTCTGATCATACATTGATTAGAGCTGTAATATTTAAATTTAAATAAAATTTAAAAATTAAAATTTAATAATAAAATATCCTGGAGAATCAGCCCAAGGACTCAGGGATTTGACCTTTCACCTTATTTTGCCAGAAATAGATACCAGCCACTTCCTGGCCATTTCCAAATCATGCTTTTTCTTCAATCTATCCATCTAATGGATAAATTCCACTGGAACACTTTAAAAATTTTTAAAAGAGATTATAAAATTCTCCTTCCAAATTTATTTTGTAAAAATTCAACTTCTTATAGGTGACATTAATTCCAGCCAGAAAAGCTTAGTTTTTAAGTCTTTTTTTTTGTGGACAATCCAATACATGGTTTATTTTTATCTGTAAAAATGGACATATTTGTCATTCTAATAATATTTGACTGGTATGAAAGTGACCTTGTGTTCTTTTTTTTTTAATTTTTATTTAATAATTACTTTATGTTGACAGAATCCATGCCAGGGTAATTTTTTTTTTTACAACATTATCCTTTGCACTCGTTTCTGTTCCAATTTTTCCCCTCCCTCCCTCCACCCCCTCCCCTAGATGGCAAGCAGTCCTTTATATGTTGGATATGTTGCAGTATATCCTAGATACAATATATGTTTGCAGAACCGAACAGTTCTCTTGTTGCATAGGGAGAATTGGATTCAGAAGGTATAAATAACCCGGGAAGAAAAACAAAAATGCAGATAGTTCACATTCGTTTCCCAGTGTTCTTTCTTTGGGTGTAGCTGCTTTTGTCTGTCATTTATCAATTGAAACTCAGTTAGGTCTCTTTGTCAAAGAAATTCACTTCCATCAAAATATGTCCTCATACAATATCGTTGTCGAAGTGTATAATGATCTCCTGGTTCTGCTCATTTCACTTAGCATCAGCTCATGTAAGTCTCTCCAGTCCTCTCTGTATTCATCCTGCTGGTCATTTCTTACAGAACAATAATATTCCATAACATTCATATACCACAATTTACCCAGCCATTCTCCAATTGATGGGCATCCATTCATTTTCCAGTTTCTAGCCACTACAAATAGGGCTGCTACAAACATTTTGGCACATACAGGTCTCTTTCCCTTCTTTAGTATTTCTTTGGGATATAAGCCCAATAGAAACACTGCTGGATCAAAGGGTATGCACAATTTGATAATTTTTTGGGCATAATTCCAGATTGCTCTCCAGAATGGTTGGATTCGTTCACAACTCCACCAACAATGCATTAGTGTCCCAATTTTCCCGCATCCCCTCCAACATTCATCATTTTTTCCTGTCATCTTAGCCAATCTGACAGGTGTGTAGTGGTATCTCAGAGTTGTCTTAATTTGCATTTCTCTGATCAATAATGATTTGGAACACTCTTTCATATGAGTGGTAATAGTTTCAATTTCATCCTCTGAAAATTGTCTGTTCATATCCTTTGACCATTTATCAATTGGAGAATGGCTTGATTTCTTATAAATTTGAGTCAGTTCTCTATATATTTTGGAAATGAGGCCTTTATCAGAACCTTTAACTGTGAAAATGTTTTCCCAGTTTGTTGCTTCCCTTCTAATCTTGTTTGCATTAGTTTTATTTGTACAAAGGCTTTTTAATTTGATGTAATCGAAATTTTCTATTTTGTGATCAGTAATGGTCTCTAGTTCATCTTTGGTCACAAATTTCTTTCTCCTCCACAAGTCTGAGAGATAAATTATTCTATGTTCCTCTAATTTATTTATAATCTCGTTCTTTATGCCTAGGTCATAGACCCATTTTGATCTTATCTTGGTATATGGTGTTAAGTGTGGGTCCATGCCTAATTTCTGCCATACTAATTTCCAATTATCCCAGCAGTTTTTATCAAATAATGAATTCTTTTCCCAGAAGTTAGGGGCTTTGGGTTTGTCAAACACTAGATTGCTATAGTTGACTATTCTGTCTTGTGAACCTAACCTTTTCCACTGATCCACTAATCTATTTCTTAGCCAATACCAAATGGTTTTGGTGACTGCTGCTTTATAATATAATTTTAGATCAGGTACAGCTAGGCCACCTTCATTTGATTTTTTTTTCATTAATTCCCTTGAGATTCTCGACTTTTTATTGTTCCATATGAATTTTGTTGTTATTTTTTCTAGGTCATTAAAATATTTTCTTGGGGGGCAGCTAGGTGGCGCAGTGGATAGAGCACCAGCCTTGAAGTCAGGAGGACCCGAGTTCAAATCTGGCCTCAGACACTGTCTAGCTGTGTGACCCTGGGCAAGTCACTTAACCCCAATTGCCTCAGCAAAAAAAAAAAAAAATTCTTGGCAGTCTGATTGGTATAGCACTAAATAAATAGATTAGTTTAGGGAGTATTGTCATCTTTATTATGTTCGCTCGGCTGATCCAAGAGCACTTAATATTTTTCCAATTATTTAAGTCTGACTTTATTTGTGTGGAGACTTTTTTATAATTTTGCTCATATAATTCCTGACTTTCCTTTGGTAGATAGATTCCCAAATATTTTATGGTATCAACAGTTATTCTGAATGGAATTTCTCTTTGTATCTCTTGCTGTTGGGTTTTGTTGGTGATGTATAAAAATGCTGAGGATTTATGGGGATTTATTTTGTAGCCAGCTACTTTGCTAAAATTATGAATTATTTCTAATAGCTTTTTAGTAGAATCTCTGGAGTTCTCTAGGTATACCATCATATCATCTGCAAAGAGTGATAGTTTGGTTTCCTCATTGCCTACTCTAATTCCTTTAATATCTTTCTCGACTCTTATTGCCGAGGCTAGTGTTTCTAATACGATATTAAATAATAATGGTGATAGTGGGCAACCTTGCTTCACTCCAGATCTTACTGGGAAAGGTTCCAGTTTTTCCCCATTGCATATGATGCTTACTGATGGTTTTAAATATATGCTCCTGACTATTTTAAGGAAAAGTCCATTTATTCCTATGCTCTCAAGTGTTTTTATTAGGAATGGATGTTGGATTTTATCAAATGCTTTTTCTGCATCTATTGAGATGATCATATGGTTTTTGTTTGTTTGGTTATTGATATAGTCAATTATGCTAATAGTTTTCCTAATATTGAACCAGCCCTGCATTCCTGGTATGAATCCTACTTGGTCATAGTGTATTATTCTGGGGATGATTTTCTGTAATCTTTTTGCTAATATTTTATTTAAGATTTTAGCATCAATATTCATTAGGGAGATTGGTCTATAATTTTCTTTCTCTGTTTTCAGCCTACCTGGTTTAGGTATCAGTACCATGTCTGTGTCATAAAAGGAGTTTGGTAGGACTCCTTCAATCCCTATTTTTTCAAATAGTTTCTTTAGCATTGGAGTTAATTGTTCTTTAAATGTTTGGTAGAATTCACATGTAAATCCATCTGGTCCTGGGGATTTTTTCTTAGGGAGTTGATTGATAGTTAGTTCTATTTCTTTTTCTGAGATGGGACTGTTTAGGATATTTACTTCTTCCTCTGTTAGTTTGGGCAAGCTATATTTTGGAGGTATTTTTCTATTTCACTTAAGTTGTCAAATTTATTGGCATAAAGTTGGGCAAAGTAACTCCTAATTATTGCTCTAATTTCCTCTTCATTAGTGGCGAGTTCTCCCTTTTCATTTTTAAGACTAACAATTTGATTTTCCTCTTTCCTTTTTTTAATCAGATTTACTAAGGGTTTGTCTATTTTGTTGGTTTTTTCATAGAACCAACTCTTAGTTTTATTAATCAATTCAATAGTTTTTTTACTTTCAATTTTATTGATCTCTCCTTTTATTTTTAGAATTTCAAGTTTAGTGTTTGACTGGGGGTTTTTAATTTGTTCCTTTTCTAGCATTTTTAGTTGTAAACCCAATTCATTGAACTTCTCTTTCTCTATTTTATACAAATAGGCCTCTAGAGATATGAAATTTCCCCTTATTACCGCTTTGGCTGCATCCCATACATTTTGGTATGATGTCTCATTATTATCGTTTTCTTGGGTGAAGTTATTAATTATGTCTATGATTTGCTGTTTCACCCAATCATTCTTTAGTATGAGATTATTTAGTTTCCAATTATTTTTTGGTCTACTTCCCCCTGGTTTTTTGTTGAATGTAATTTTCATTGCATCGTGGTCTGAAAAGGATGCATTTACTATTTCTGCCTTACTGCATTTGAGTTTGAGGTTTTTATGTCCTAATATATGGTCAATTTTTGTATAGATTCCATGAACTGCTGAAAAGAAAGTGTATTCCTTTCTGTCTCCATTACATTTTCTCCAGAGATCTATCATATCTAACTTTTCTAGTATTCTATTTACCTCTTTGACTTCTTTCTTATTTATTTTGTGGTTTGATTTATCTAATTCTGAGAGTGCAAGGTTAAGATCTCCCACTATTATAGTTTTACTGTCTATTTCTTCTTGCAGCTGTCTTAATTTCTCTTTTAAGAATTTAGATGCTATACCACTTGGTGCATATATGTTTAATATAGATAGTGCTTCATTATCCATGCTACCCTTCAGCAAGATATAGTGCCCTTCCTTATCTCTTTTAATTAGATCAATTTTTGCTTTAGCGTGATCTGAGATCAGGATGGCTACCCCTGCTTTTTTTACTTCACCTGAAGCATAGTAGATTTTGCTCCAACCTTTTACCTTTAACCTGCATGTATCTCCCCGCTTCAGGTGTGTTTCCTGTAAACAACATATTGTAGGATTCTGGCTTTTAATCCATTCTGCTAACCACTTCCTCTTTATGGGGGAGTTTACCCCATTCACATTTATGGTTAGAATGACCAATTCTGTATTACTTGCCATCTTGTTAACCCGGTTTATGCTTTTCTCCCTTCTTTCCCCTTTCCCCCCTTCCCAGTATTAAGCTTGTGAGCACCACTTGCTTCTCACAGCTCTCCCTTTTTAGTATCCCTCCCCCAGCCTTAGAGTTCCTTCCCCTATCTTACCCCTTTCCCTCCCAGTTTCCGTATTCCCTTCCGCTTAGCTTATTCCTTCCCTTTTCACTTTTCCCTTCTCACTTTTCAATGAGGTGGGAGAAGTTTCACCATAGATTGAATATGCCTTAAGATTTTTCACTTAAAGCCAATTCTGAAGGCAGTAAGATACCCACTATATTCATCCCCCTCCATTCTTTCTCTCAGATATAATAGGTTTCCTATGCCTCTTCATGAGATGTACTACCCCCACTTTACCCTTTTTCTGGTACAATGTCCTTTCCACATCAATTTCTAGAACAAGGTATACATGTATTCTTTATACATCTTTATAGCCAAAATATAGTTCCCAAGATTAATCTTTACCTTTTTAGATTTCTCTTGAGTTCTATATTTGTAGATAAAACTTTTTGTTAAGTTCTGGCTTTTTCATCAGAAATAAATGAAATTTGCTTACTTCGTTGAATGTCCATCTTCTTCCCTGGAAAAAGATGTTCATTCTCGCTGGGTAAGTTATTTTTGGTTGCATACCAAGTTCCTTAGCCTTTCGGAATATCATATTCCAGGCCCTTCGATCTTTTAATGTGGATGCTGCCAGATCCTGGGTGATCCTTATTGTGGCTCCTTGATACTTGAATTGGGTTTTTCTAGCCGCTTGCAATATTTTTTCCTTCGTCTGAGGGTTCTGGCATTTGGCCACTATATTCCTTGGTGTTTTGATTTTAGGATCCCTTTCAGTGGGTGATCAATGAATCCTTTCAATGTTTATTTTTTCCTTTGTTCCTATGACTTCTGGGCAGTTCTCTTTGATAATTTCCTGGAAAATAGTGCCCAGGCTCTTTTTTTCATCATGTTTTTCTGGAAGTCCAATGATTCTCAGATTGTCTCTCCTGGATCTGTTTTCCAGGTCTGTTGTCTTCCCCAGAAGGTATTTCACATTCTTTTCCATTGTTTGATTTTTTTGGATTTGTTTGACTGATTCTTCTTGTCTCCTCGAGTCATTCAATTCCAATTGTTCAATTCTGATTTTCAGTGAAGTATTTTCTTCACTCATTTTTTAAAAATCTTTTTCTAATTGTCCCATTGAGTTCTTTTGTTCTGTGGAATTTTTTTCCATTTCGCCAATTTTGTTTTCCAGTTCACCAATCCTGTTTTTCAAGGATTTTACTTCTTTATCCACTCTCTCTTTAACTGACTTCTCCAGGCTCTTTTGCCAAGCCTCCCTCTCCTTTTCCCATTTTTCTTCTAGCTCCCTTGTGAGAGCCTTTTTAATTACTTCTATGAGGTTCATCTGTGCTGAGGAATAGATGATCTCCTCCTTTGGGGATTCACCTGGGGACTGTCTGTTTTTAGTCTCCTCAGGATTTAGAGTCTGCTCTCTATCTGTATAGAAGCTGTCAAAGGTTAAAGTCCTCTTCAGTTTCTTGCTCATTCTGTCTAATAATCAAAGACAAACTAGCAAAGAAAAACAGAAAAAACTGGAGTCTTTCTTTGGGGAAGGGGCTGGGTGGTGTTACCGAGCTTCCTCTCCAGACTGCGGGGGGCAGCAGTGAGGCACTAGCCCGACTGTGCTGTGCCTGCATTCTGAGATCCCAGAGCGTGCTGAGTCACTGTGGGGGGGGGGGGGGGGGGGGGGAAGGGGGGAGCGGCCAGGTCCTGAGAGACTCCAGCTGTTTGGGGTTGTATTCTTCAGCCCCGGTGTTTTTAGCTTCTCTGCTGGGCTGCTGACTTGCTGCCGGAGCAAAGTATCTAATCCTGTAGCGAAGCTCTCCCTGCAGAGATGGCTGCGATCACTCCCCACCCTCTCTCCAGTCTGCTCCCATGCTCTCACTGCCGATGCCCGCCGCCTGCGCCCGATCTAAAACCGTCCCAGCCCTCCAGTAAAGACAGACCTTTCTTGGTGAATCTCAAGGATGGCTTCTCTTGGTAACTATTTGTGGGTTTTTTTTCAGTCAAGCATTAATTCAGAGGCTTGTAATGAAATGGATAGTGAGAGAAAGCGTGGAACTACACAGCTATGTGCCTCCTCTCCACCATCTTAACCGGAAGTCAGTTTTTAAGTCTCTTGCAAATTGCAATAGCTGTATACTATTAGTGTTTTACCTTTATATATCTATGTATGTACATCAAGACCTAAAACATTCTCAAGGAGAGGCTTCTTAATAAAAAGAGTGGATGTAAATCTATACTTCAAATCATTGTGAATTTTTCTGGCTAACTTATTCTCTCAACATTAGATCTAATCCGGTTATTGTTGGGGTTTTTTGATATTTTTTTTGTTTTTTTTTTTTTTTACTCTTAATGCAGCTAGCAAAGAGCTCGTACTAGAAGTAGGAAAAATTTTAGGTTTTCCATGTTCTTATTATTTACTTATACTTATGTTATTAGAGTTATATATAATCTTTTATGAGGGTTAGCTAGTTAAATTAGCTAACACATCAGTTCAGTTTACAGGACAGATGTAAACTGCAATACACTGAAAATGAACAAAGCAGTGAGGGTGCCACCTTCACTCTTCCTTCAGGCTATCTCATGTACCATCTGCCACATATATGACTGTCTGACATATTTACTGATTGAAGGCACAAGTGTCAAAGTGAATATTGAATATCAGTAAAACTTAAATTAATATTTAAATAGAAATTCTAATACTTTTCATAACTCAATAGTTCATCTTGTACACTCTCCAAGTTTCTAACAGGCAGCTTTGGAAATGATTGCTAGGAGAGTTCAAAGGTAGAGAAAAGACTAGAGGTAGGTAGGTTAAGGCACAATGCTCAAAGAAATGCATTTGATTTATACATTAGAAATTTCCTTTCTTCCATAAACAGATGAAAATTCACATGTAATAAATATCAACTTTAAAATATCCTGGAGAATTCAACTAATACCTAATTATACCAGAAGTGTACCATTATCAAAGACCAAACTGGCATCCACTGTCACCTGAATACAATAACATTGATTATACAATCTCAACATTTAATAGATATCACCATCCAAAGTCTTCATAATCTCCAACCTACGTGAAAATGTTTAAAAGCATAGAGACATGGCTAGAGATCAAAATCAAGGGGTAATAGCATGGGGGTTATCATTTCTGTTGTTCTCTCTGCTACTGATTCTTTCATTGAGCTTATAGAGAATGTGCTTACATCCTCTTACTTTCATTCAATCAAGTGTTTATAATACTATCCCTCTCCTGGTTAATTGCTCTAAGGGCTCAGAGGGTAGTCAGCACTGTACTCTGTCATCCAGAGAACGCTTCTAGCCACTCTGATGAATGCATTTATAGTATCCTCCACAAACACACACACATACACACATGCACATTATCTATCTCCCTTCCCTCCCAAAACAATCTTTTTGGAATCTGAAGGAACACTGAAAGCATCTGTATCATCCCAAATGATGCATCACAGCTTTGTGAATAGACAGTAACCTCATTTGGAGCTTTCTTGACAAAGATACTGAAGTGGTTTGCTATTTTCTTCTTCAGCTTATTTTATAGAAGAGAAAACTGAGGCAAATAAAATCAATTAACTTGCCCAAAGTCATGAAGCTACTAAGTTTCTGAAATCAGCTTTAAACTCAGAAAAATAAATCTTCCTAACTCCAGACCTATAGCTCTGTGCACTATAGTGCCACCTGACTGCCCAGTCAAGAACACCTGGATTTCAATAGCAGGCTTCTGACTTGTATTAAGCGTGTAACATAACAACCTCTCAATTGCCCCAAGTAATTATTTAAAATTAGAAATTATTGATTTGCCTTGAAAGAGAATTTCAACACCAGAAATTTCTAATATGGATGAAGCAAGCCATAGTGGACAGTCTGAAGTCAGAAAGACCTAGACATGAATTTCTCTTAGACCCTTAGACAGTTTTTTTGGAGGGGGCAAGTCACCTATCTTAGTCTCAGTTTCCTTATTTGTAAAGAAATAACAATAGTACCTAACTGGTTTATTAAGAGAACTAAATGAATGTATCTGAAGTGCTTTGCATATCTTAAAACAGCATATATTATTTCTTCTCACAAAAATGAAATCATAAGTTCAGTTCAGAATATCCCAGGAAAGGGGACTCCTGAGAAGGAGCCATGTAACCTTAAACACTCTCAAAACAAATCTATAAAAAAGAGAAATGCCCTCCAAATCAGGACTTCAAAGCCATATTACCAAGAAAATCATAGCATTATCATTTCCCCCCCTTCTCTATAGCATAGCCCCTCTCAAAATAGAAGAAATTTACTCAAGCCAATAGTATTTTCCCTTCCTTCTCTCTACCCTCCTAAAAAAAAACATGCATTTGCCTAGAGGCACTCTCATACACCTGCCTAGGTTTCTTTAGTGATTAAAAAAAAAAAATAGACACAACTTTAGGCAAGAATATGCTGCATTTATTTAATAAGGCAAGGTCAAAGGTAGCCATCTCTATGGGCTCTTGTATCCTTTCCTTCTAAATAAGCAAGAATGTCTGCAGACTATTTATTAACAATAGGACAGGAGCTATTTTGGAAGCTTATATTTAGATACCATTAACAAGAGTGATTTTCTCTCCAGAGTGTGCTTTCAGGAAATGGTTAGAGCTAAGTAAACCTCATAGATCACCTAGTGGCAAGAGTGATTCTCATAATTTTCTTTCCTAAAATATTTCCTTCCTCAGTACTTGGTCACTCTATTAGCAATACTTGAAATAGGAGAATTGATTAGATTTTCAATTCAAATACAATAAACTAATAAGAATAATGTTCTAAGATATAAATCAAACAGGTATTTGATATGGAAGAGAATTTTAAGTAAAAAACAAGTATTTTCATATATAAAATTATCAGTCAAGTTTCAATAATACCTAGCCTAGGCTTTTCAAATGAATCCCTACATCCAATCTGTGTCTTATACAATATGCCCAACAAGGTATCAGCTAGATTTTACTAAGATACATCCAGTAATAGCAATATACTAACACTCCAAAAAAACACACCCTTCTACTCTAAGTCAGGTCTAATCATTATGAAATGCTTTTTGCAACACTAAATTTCTCTCTTTACACTTCGTGGCCATTTTTCCTATTTTGGCTTCACCTCTGGGACAATATTTTTGTTTAAAGACCAATTCTACATTATAGTCCTTTAAATAATTAAAAACCGTTCTCATGTCTTTCCTAAATCTTCCTTCTCTAGGCTTTCTCCTTTAGATGTTCCCCACTTTATCAATGTTTTTTTTTTCCTAAAGAAGGTCAATGCTTGAAAGCAATCATTGATAGATTATGATAGAGCAGAGTACACTGAAGTTATCCTCTTTAATTCTGAACATTATATCTTGAATGCAACCTACAACTACATTGATGAGTTAATCAGCACATAATTATTTTAAGCATTTACTATGTATCAGGTATTGATCTAAGCATAGATATAGAAAAAGCAAAAACAATCCCTGCCTTCAAGGACCATATAGTCCAATGATAGTAGATAATATCTTTAAATCAGTATATATGAGATGTACCAAATTTTTAGTGTATTAGCTAATTTTAATAGCTTAATCTAATCTTAGACCATTTTGATGAGCTTCAAAAGCTTAATACTGCACACTAAAACTTTCAGAACAGCCCAAATAAAATACAGAGAAGGTACAAGGTCATTATAAAGGGGGAGGCATTAGCAGTCATGGGGAAAAGACCTCCTGAAAATTACAACATTTTAACTGAATATTTATATAAGGCAGAGGAACTAAAAGTTGGAGATTGGAAGGAGAAGCATTCCAGGCATGGTAGATAGCCAAGGCTGACATAGAGAAGGGAGTAAATAGTACTATGTGAGGAACTGCAAATTAAGTCAATATGTCTGGAATGCACTGAGGCAAGTGAGAGTGGGAAGACAAGATATAATTTGGGAAGAACTTTAAGTACCAAACAAAACGCATTAGTATTTTATTTTAGAAATAATAAAGAATCACTGGATTTTTTTTAATGGGAAAAGATAATGTCAGACTAACTGATTAGGAAAATTATTTTGGCAACAATATGGAAAATGGATTAAATGGGGAGAGACAAGGAAAGGAGTTCAATTTAAAAACTATTACAACAGTCCAGGAGGAAAGTAATAAGGACTTGAACCAAGGTGGTAGTTTTGTAAACAGAGAGAAAGGAAATAGGTAAAAATGCAGAAAAAGAAATGAAAAGATAATATATAAAAGATTATGATCAAGTAAAGAATATTCAGAATTCTTATATTTAGAAGTGGAACACTTATTGTGATGTTGTGCCACAGTTCTCTTTTATTTTCCTGACTCAGTTTCCCTAATTATCCTGACCCAGTCCTGACTCAGTTTCCCTAATTGTTCTGCTTCAGTTTATAATTGTCAACTCAAAGCTCAGTCCTGTAAAACTATCCTTCCCTCTTTATCAAAATATTTGATAAGGATAAAAGATCTTATGTTTTAGAATATCAGAATGCCTCTCCCCATCCCAAGCTATCAGAATGTCAGATACTATCTTATCAAGATGCCTCTCCCCATCTCTGGGGCTCTACCCATTAGGTAATCCAATCACTGGTGGCTCATCCTACCCTGTCAGAGTCATGTTCCCTTTCTCAACACCCTGACTCTGCCCCTGCCTCAGTCTACCTCCTGAGTCTGAGCCATGTGTATGTATGTGTGTGTGTGTGTATGTGTGTGTGTGTGTGTGTGTATATATATATATAATATATATATATATATATATATATATATATGTCATTGAGAACTCATATTGTTTGCTGGATTCTTGGAGATGATAGTCTCATTCAGCCCTGGGATGAAACCATGAATCCATTTGGTCCTAGTAAATCTCTCATTTTTAAATAAGTTATTAAATACTCTCTAATTTCTATCTTGCCTCAGTTTCTCCAGCATTACAGTGATAGAAAGATCAAGGGTATAATAAGATGGAATGGAGAATTAAGTTCATAAAAGTTCAAGATTTGGTGGAATAGGGAATTTGAGGGACCATCGGTTTATTTATTGAATTCCCTTAGAAGGAGATCAGGTATTTTTATGGAAAAGGAGTCACCAAACTAATTTAGAAAGAAGGGGAAATGTAGGTTAAAACAGAGTAACTTTGAAATCAATTATGTGAGTAATTCTGATTTAAAATGGTTTCAGAAAGCTAGACATTTCTTCTATGAGAGTAATAAGAATATCTTGAGTTTATAGAGAATATCTTTAAGTGACCACAAAGTCTTCTCATGTTTATACTCACTTCTTTCTCTTTTCAACCTTCTCATGAAGTGGCAGATACTAAAATGTTTCTTACAGGTCAGGTTAGAGGCCTAGGTGACTTACCTATGCGGACAAAAGAAAATGGAAGCCCTTTCTGAGCCAGGAGCCATAGCTGCCAATCCTCAGCCAAATATCACTTTCACTAGGAAAGTATTTATAGCTCTGGGAGATCGAGGAGGCCTTATATGCCCTGAAACCTGAGCCTTTGGTGGTATAGTAATGGGTCTGACTATAGTTACTGCAAATTCTGTGTGACCACCAAGACTGTCCTATCTTTCAAGGACGCTTTAAATGTGCTCTTTATGGAAACCAATTTAAAAATCATGAGTGCCAAGACATGTCATCTCTACTTTATAATTGATCCCTCAATGCTCAACCAATTGACCATTCAAAAAAATCATTGCACAGGCAGAGCTCCCAATGTTCAGTCACCTCCAAGAAAGGAAATTCAAAACTGCAGGAACAACTTGGAAAAGCAGAATAAAATTACCTGACATGAAATGTAGCCAGGGTATTCTCATCCAATTGGCACCATCTCAAACAGCAGGCTAAGTAATAGCTTGCGTCTTCTTGTCCCATAAGGAGGTGGACCAGCACCTGAACAAACTTTGGAAGGGAGGCTTCTAGAGAATTTACACAAACCTGTGCTAATTAGTGTTCATACCCAAAGCTGAAGATAAATTGAATAGAAGTTTTCCACCTTTCAGTCAAATGTCCCATGTGACACAGTCTTTTTGCACCTAGTACTTGATGCTCTTCTTAAAGCTGACCCTACTAGACTATCTCTGAGTACAGGGGTGAAAATTTCTCACAGCTCTCCCACTAAGTCTGACACCAGTGCCTTTTACACCTGGGTTTTCCTTCGGGGCCTCTTAACCAAGGACTGGCTAAATCTGACTTTACCTTAGTTTATGAGGTCTTATGAAATCACAGCCCCAGGTGTGACTGGGATATGTGTAGGTGCATTCCTCCTCTCCACACCTCTCCCCCATCCCAATTCATAGCCTTGTTATTTCTGCAATTTGTCACACACGAGCTACTGCTGAGGGCTGCACTTTGCACCTTAATGAATACATTCTATTATGAAGACAAATCTTGTCCATGCTAAATCAATTAGGCCAAAGAAATTAGAATGGAAATTATAAAGAAATGGACTGCAAAATAAGTGTTACACTTCTATTGTATTTTGTTGGACTAGTCTGGTTAGGAAATCCATAAAACATATTTCATATCCAAAAAATAAGATTTGGAGTCCTAGGCTGAACTCAGCCACTGATGATGACCTGAGGCTTTTTCTTTAACCTTTCTTTCTTCTATTGTTCACGTGAGAGATGAAAAGAGCAGATCAAATTTTCCCTAAGTAATAGATATATGGTGCTAGGTTACTGCTATATATACCTGGTTAAACTTGAGGTGATAATTGTAGAAAGACCTTTTTTAACTTTAATTAGTTGAAAGTGTATTTGATTGGGGTATTTTTGTTACTATTTAAAGTTAATTTCACAATATGTCACTTATTTAAAACATTTGCCCCTTTCTTTCCACAGAGAATTTATCAGAATACATAATATGCAGAATAGAATTCTAAACACTTCTAAAACGAATCTCAAGAAAGGACCAAATTAATCTCAACTATAATTAGAAAGAGAAGAATGGGGGAAGGATGAAAGAAGAGAAGAGTAAGGGTAAGAAAGAAAGATAAGGTGAATGGGGAAAAGAATTAAGGGAAAGATAAAAAGAAAAAATGGGAGATGAAGGAGAAGAGAAGGAGCAAATGGGATTTGCCTACAAGCAAAAGAAGCAATTGCTGGTTTCTAAATCCATGCTCACTATTATAATCAATTAATTATTACCATATCATACTATATGGCTATCCTAAGGTTTCATCTGGTGCCTATAATAAACTTTGATGCTGAATCATTTCTAATTTAACTGAAAGTATTTAGTAAACCCAGTATTTTTGGTCATGTTCTTGGTGAAAGGCAAAGTTTGCCTCTAATTTTTGAAAATGCAAGTGTAGCTCCAACTTACAAATGAGATTACAAATCTTATTGAACTGGGAGTGGGTAACTTGGAATTTGTTAGAGAGGCCAAGATGTGGAATGAAATTATTTTTTCATGAATTTAGTTCATACAGCTAGTTATCATTGCTTGTAGATAGTGGAAATTGAATTGCTAGATTCTGTCCTCACTGCTGTGTTTGTTTATATGTTTGGGAATTTTGAATTTCTTAAAGCAAAATAGCTGAAATATAATTTAGTCAGGTTCATCCTATTAAGCTAAACAAGTTATTTCAGAATTAACTTCTCCCCATGGCTTAGAAAAGTTTCCTGAAATAAGGAGGAGGGGATAACTTAGGGGAGCTTTATAAATATAGTATGCAAATACTCCTCCTATGAATTTTGTTTGGTAATATATTGGAAATATTAAGGGACCTTCTTTATATCCCTTAGATCTATTTCTTATGTTTTTTTTATTAAGAAAACATAAATGACAGGGATCTAAAAACCACTGAGTTTTGAACATTTTTAAAAGTTAAAAATAGAAAGTGATTATTTTTATTAATTGTGGCCATTTTCTGTATATTTGGTACTGGTTATGAATGACCACTTAATATTTTTCACAAAGTAAAAAGGCATGAATTTTGGGTCAATGTTTCATTTCTGAAAAGGTTATTTTTACTTCTGTTGTTATGCTATAGTCTACAGTAATGTCAGTTTTAATATCAAAATAAATGATATGTATACAAGTTCCCAAGAAATTAGATGTCCTTTTAAAAATCATTTTTCTCTACGGATTAAGTCAATTAACTCTTTTTTTTAACTAATAAAAGGTCAAAAAATCTTCTGTGACCATCCAGTTCAATTTATTGATGCTTCTTAGGAGTAAATGTATTGTTAAATCTGTTTTCCCTGGGAATAATTTTAGAAATGTTAAAAACCACAATGTCACTTAGAAAACTGCTAAAGTTAAAGAGGATTTTTTCTTTATAACAATAATAGAGATAAGACATTTAAAAAAGGAACTTTCTCCAAAAATAAAATCTATTTGATGGCATTATCAATATCCTTGCTGCTAGAGGCAAGAGAAGTACATAAATGCCAAGATTAGCACATACAATCATTTTTATTGTGCATAATTTTAGCATATTAGAACATGACAGGCTATTAAGACTAATCAAAATTTGTCCAAAAAGACAAGGAAAAGAGAACTATTACCATCCTTAATATTCATAACATTTCCACTATGTTTTATATAACAGACCAATCTCCAAAGAGTTGTGTGTGAATCAAATTGTTATAAATAGACCTTGTGTTCCCACCATCTGGCTTCTTATCTTGTACACAGAAAGATCATGAGAAAATTTTATTTTCAATTGACTCACTTTCCCCTTAATTTATGATATCCCCAAATGGAGGGGGTGGGAGATTAGCCTTAACCAAAAAAAAAAAAAAAAAATCATTAGTAATGCAACAATCTATTAAATTACTTAACAGAAAACAGTAACTTTCTTGTAAAACATGCACAATAGTCCATTGTTTTCAAACTTTCAGCTTTCTATGTTTCTGGCAACTCTCTAAAGCTATATGTTGCAGGGAAAATGTTGACTTCCATTGGTGGGGAGTTATTTCCCTATGCCGATGAAATCCCAGGTCTAATCTCTTTCCTTAGCCTATGATAACAACTAATTGGATATCCCTAATTAGTTCTTTCCCCACATTAGTACTTAACCAATTTTATTTTTCCTGGTGCTGTCCAAAGCTTTCCATATCCCGAGTCTTCCAACTCCCTCCTGAAAGAGATATATAGTCATGGTATATAGTAATGGCACTAATGAATAGTCCACCAGTTTCTGATGTCATTCATTTTTCAATTTGTATTTTCCAGCATATTTTGGCTATTTACCTCTGTGACCACTTTTGCCTTGTAGTCTTTTTTTTTTTTTTTTTTTTTTTGGCAAAAGGTAGATTATTTAGGAGAATAGGTTACAAACAAAATGAAGGGATATAATAGACAACAGGAATGGTAAATATGAAATAGAGTTGGGAAAGCATAAAAACACAGGTTCCTCAGTAGAAGAAAGGGAGCAACCTATGAGACTGGGGCATGCCCTTAGCTGACAGTCTAAATCCTGAAGGGACTTAGCACCCCAAAGGAGATAGTGAACTGAAAGGAGGAAAAGTGGAGTTAGGAAATATAGTAGAGTTAGGAGAGATACTACATGGAAAAGACAGCACAAGGCAGTGCTATGGCTATGGCAGGGGAAGGAAGGTAGTCTCCCTGTTATCTTTAGGTACTAAGGTCTATGTTGATTTAATTTGGATGATCTTGTCATTTACATAATTCTTCTACTTTCTTATCTGTAGGACATATAATAAAATAAGCTGTAAATACTTTCTTACCAAGGATATGAATAATTAGGAAGACCACAATGGATTGTCGGGAGAGTGAATGCTCAGGTGGTCTGGGTGTTGCACTGACGTCCATGAAATGTTAAGAAACCTAGGCCTCCATTGTATTAGAAAGACTCTCTATGAAAGATTTTGATGGAAATTTGAGAACAAGAGTCACATCAGATGAAATAGTATGAATAGGTTTCAATCTGTATTAGTGATATGAAAGCTATCAATGAGATCAAAGATTTTTAAAGTATTTAAAACTATTGTGTTACCCAACTAAATTTAGCAAATATCCATTCAGTATTTACTATGTGTATGACATTATGCTACATGCTATAGAGGAACATAAAATAAATAAGAAGTGGTATTTAACTCAAGGAATTTACAATGTCATGACAAAGACGAAACAGTTACACAAAGAACTATACTACAATACAACAAAGACCATAAGAAAGATTTTTTTAAGTATTCTAATAGTTCAAAGGAAAGATAAATCATATACAGAAAGGGGTAATGACTTTTTTTTTATTTTTTTAATTGTAACTTTTTATTGAGAGAACATACACCTGGGTAATTTTTTACAACATTATCCCTTGCACTCGCTTCTGTTCCAACTTTTCCCTTCCCTCCCTCTACCTCCTCCCCCAGATGGCAAGCAGTCCTATACATGTTGAATATATCACAGTATATCCTAGATGCAATATATGTGTGCAGAACTGAACAATTCTCTTGTTGCACAGGAAGAATTGGATTCAGAAGGTAAAAATAACCTGGGAAGAAAAACAAAAATGCAAACAGTTTATACTCATTTCCCAGTGTTCCTTCTTTGAGTGTAGCTGCTTTTGTCCATTATTGATCAACTAGAACTGAATTAGATCTTCTCTTTGTCGAAGAAATCCACTTCCATCAGAATACATCCTGATACAGTATTGTTGTTGAAGTATATAATGATCTCCTGGTCCTGCTCATTTCACTTAGCATCAGTTCATGTAAGTCTCTCCAAGGCTCTCTGTATTCATCATGCATTTCTTACAGAACAATAATATTTCATAATATTTATATACTTCAATTTACCCAACCATTCTCCAATTGATGGACATCCATTCATTTTCCAGTTTCTAGCCACTACAAACAAGGCTGCCACAAACATTTTGGCACATACAGGTCCCTTTCCCTTCTTTAGTATCTCTTTGGGATATAAGCCCAGTAGTATCACTGCTGGATCAAAGGGTATGTGCACAGTTTGATAACTTTTGGGGCTTAATTCCAAATTACTCTCCAGAATGGCTGGATGTATTCACAATTCCACCAACAATGCATCAATGTCCCAGTTTTCCCACATCCCCTCCCACATTCATCATTATTTTTTCCTGTCATCTTAGCCAATCTGACAGTAATGTAGTGGTATCTCAGAGTTGTTTTAATTTGCATTTCTCTGATCAATAGTAATTTGGAGCACTCTTTCATATGAGTAGAAATAGTTTCAATTTCATCATCTGAAAATTGTCTTCATATCCTTTGACCATTTATCAATTGGAGAATGGCTTGATTTCTTACAAATTAGAGTCAATTCTCTATATATTTTGGAAATGAGGCCTTTATCAGAACCTTTAACTGTAAAAATGTTTTCCCAGTTTATTGCTTCCCTTCTAATTTTGTTTGCATTAGTTTTGTTTGTACAAAGGCTTTTTAATTTGATGTAATCAAAATGTTCTATTTTGTCTCTAATTCTTCTTTAGTCACAAATTCCTTCCTCCTCCACAAGTCTGAGAGGTAAACTATCCTATGTTCCTCTAATTTATTTATGATCTCGTTATTTATGCCTAAATCATGGACCCAGTTTGATCTTATCTTGGTAAATGATGTTAAATGTGGGTCCATGCCTACTTTCTGCCACACTAATTTCCAGTTTTCCCAGCAGTTTCTGTCAAATAATGAATTCTTATAGAGGTAATGATTTGAAAATACATCATGGAGAATATGACATTGTTATAAGACAAGGCCTCTTGGCTTTATAATTTTGAATTTATAATTTTGAAGCAAGAATAACACAGATATCCAAAGTATATCTTATGGACCATAAGAAATGATAAAAATAAGATGTGAGGTTTCAGTGGAAGTACATATCATTTACAGATTGAGAGGGATTTAAAAAAAAAAAAGACTTCTTAGTGAGAATGGCATTTAAAATGGTCTTTTAAAATGGGTAGGATTTTTAAAAGTTATTCCAGATAAAATAACAGAATGAAAAAAGGTTTAAAAACAGGAGAATATGGGTAATTCTAAAGAACAACAAATGATCTAATTTGTTTTGTTGAATAATGTGAACAGTTAGACCGAAGTGTGAAGCTAAGCTACAAAGACTCATGATAGGGAAAAGTAGACTTATAAGCATATTATCAAAGCTAACATGTCCTAAAAGTGGTATAAAAATAATTGTAATAATAATAACTAGCATGTAGAATAATAACAATAATAATAACTAGCATTTATACAGGGTCTACTATGTAGCAGGCACTGTGTTAAGTTCTTTACAAATACTATTTCATTTGATCTTCATAATAACCCTCATAATTCCCAATTTACAGTTGAGAATACTGAGGCAAGCAGACTGCCCAGAGTCATATAACTAGTAAGTATTAAAGGCTACATTTGAACTTGATGACTTCAAAGTCAGTGCTCTATCTACTTCAAACAGGTGCCAAATTACTAATTAATTTCATGTGCTGAATCATGTTTGTGCACGTCAAACATGTATTATCTCTGACCAATGCATTCATCCAAACATGGAATACTTCAGAATCTAAAGTCCTCGTTTTAAAGAGGAAGACATTATGTACTAAATTCATATTCTAGCTTTTGAACCTAGACTATAACTGAGACTGAAGACAAATCATCTCTCCTCTTTGGCTGGTCCCAACTTCATCTAATTATAAACCAAATACAGTCCAGGGCCTAGAATATATCAGACACTTGATAAATATTTAATGATTTGACTAATCTGTAAAATGAAGACCATAACAGCAATGGATCATAAAAAGGATTTTGCAAGTTATCATGTTCAGCCTCTTAATTTCCTATAACAAGATAAGGAATATAAGACACTGGTTATTCCTGCCTAATGCCAGAATAAACCAATTTTTAGGTTAATTCAGTCAACTAGCTATTATATTCTAAGAAAAATAGTCAAATTTATAATCCAGCATTAAGGCTCAAAAAGCCTAGCTAAATCAGATTCTTTTTCTTTCTCTCCTTATTTTCTTATTTCCTTCCTTTTTCCCTTCCTCTTATCACCCTTATTTCTTTCTCCTTTTTTTTCCTTTCTTTCTTCTTTCCTTCCTTCTTTTCATCTTTCCTCTTTCCTTTCTTCCTTTTTTTCCTTCTTTCTTTTCTTTCTTCCTTCTTTTCTGCTCCTTTCTTTTCCTTTCTTTTAGAGACTACAGTTTGTATGTCACCATACCTGACCCGAATATTTATTTTTTTAATTGCTTGTGCTGTCGTCAATTAATCACAGCCTTTTGGAAGTTTAGTGAATTGCTAGGGGTCAAACCAAGCCAGGAACCAAAATAATTTACTGTAATTGTGTTTCCAGACTGAACTTAGGCCCATTCAGTCAAATTCTTCCTTATTGTAATTACTATAAAAAGGGCCTTTATTTCATAAAGTGTTTCCATTTAAGTTTTTTAAAGATATTGAAGTCAGTTGCTTAAGTTTCTGATCAAATTCATGAAGACAGACAATGTCTCATGCATGTCCAAGGATTATCCCAAATAGTTTAAAAAACATTTTACTCCTTAGGAAGGGAGAAACCAACTATTTCCTCCCTCTTAGCTAAATTGATCAGGAGACTGAACTGAGGTCAATTAAACCTTCTGAGACCTTCTGATGGATGATCTGACATACATATCATTCCAGGGGCTAATTTCAGTCAAATAATGAGATCTGTATTTACAATCATTAAAGTTGAAATTATAATAGATATTATTCTCTTCTACTGTTCATGTGATTTAACTCTTTGAAGGTCATAATAGATACACTATTAAATAATGCAGACCACACAGTGCTAACTTAATAAAACTGAAATGTCACTTTGGCTTGAATTGATTTTCTTACTTAAGGGTCACTTCAGCTTACAAATCAAAAAAGCCTTGTGTTCACACATGCTAAAGGAGGCTTCCTTTTCCTGAGTTCGTTTAAAAGTGCAGATTGATGGGATTTGGTTAGTATTGGGTCAGAATCTAATGGCCTCCTCTTTGGGACCTGAATTATTCATGAGCATCAGGGTTTTTTATGTAGTTTAACACTCCTGAAAGGTGAGAATGATCAAGAAAATGCCACCCGCTGCAAAGTCAAACCTCTTTCTTGAAATAGTTTCATGGGAAAAAAAACACTAAAAAGTCACTAAACAAAACATGAGAAAACATATGAAATGATGTAGAAATAAAAAGCAGAACTAGATGAACTTTGCACTTGGAATGTAAATAATGTAAATGAAAACCACTTAGAAACTACTGAATTCAGATGAAAGACAATGATGAACTTTCTTGGTTCCAAAGGAAAAGTATTAAAAAAAAAAAAAGTCTTTTCTCTCATTAGAGAAGTGGGGTTCTATAGATAAGAATGTTTCTTGGAATCATTTAGCCAGTTAGTTTTGCTTAAGTTTCACTCTTTGATATGTGTGTTAGGCAGGTATGGTATAATTTTTAGAGTAGACAAATTAGAGTCAAGGAAATCTGAATTCAAATCCTAAGACTCAGAAGCTGGGTAACTGACAAGTTCCTTAACTTTTCATTTTCAGCTTCCTTACCCATAAAATATAGTAATAATGCACCCAATTAGTACAAGTTTTGTCAAGTTGTACATATGTAAAGTATTTTGCAAACTTTAAGACACTAGCCACTGTTATTAGAAAGAGTTCTACTTGTGGGAAGTTATATTAGGAAGTTAATGTAGCATTAAGTTAAAGCCATCAATAAAATATTTTTGAAAGTATCCAAGGACTATCTGTATAATTTTGTTGAATAAGAATATGGCCGTTAACAACAGTGCCTCCTCTTTGTGAGCTATGACCTGGAATTTGGTTAGGTTTTTTATTTGTTTTGTTTTATTCTATTTTTAGTTTTTATACAGCGACTTTGGTTTAATTGAACTTGTGAGTTTTTATAATAGGACTTCCCAGGGAATTATTTCCATAAGTTAAAATATTGTTTGGACATGAGAATTTGCTTGCCTCTTCATATTTGGATTGGATAGCATATGTGCTACTAATAATTTAGTAGTTAATAGTATTCCTTTTTACTATTTCTTGTCTGATGATTTCAAAAGCTAGATGGTATCAAGTAACTCCGTAAATGGTTGAAAATGTATTCTTATTCTGGGAGTTATCTTCATTTCTTTCTCTCTCTATGTGTATACATACATATATATCTATATTTATACATGTGTATACAGATATGTATATATATGTATATATACATATATATAATGTCTTCAAACATATGCCAAATCTTGTAATTTCTTTAGTCACTTGCTTCCATACTCGACTTCACTTGCAAAGCCATTACCCTAGTTCAGGATGTTATCATTATCACTTGCACCTGGATTATTATAATAGCCTACAAGTTTTTGTTTTGTTTTGTTTTGTTTTCCTTTCCCCACCTCATGTCCATGATTGAAGTGGTCCCTTTGGTCATTATTGAAAAGACTTTCTTAAAGCATAGTTCTGATTTCTCCATCTCTTTCTAATCATTGCACAGTAAAATCTAAAGACTCCCTTTTGACTCCAGAATCAAACAGAATGTCTTTTGGTATTTAGGGCTTAATACAACCTGGTCCCTTCCTTACTGTTTCAGTTTTCCTTCATTTTATCCCCTCCATGCACTTTATGAGCCAGTCATACTGATTTACTTGCTGTTCCTTGAATATACATATATAAATATCATATGTTTATATATATATACTATAATATATAATATACATGCTGTAATATATACACATATATGTACATATGCATATATGTATGTATGTATTCTATTCCTGATTAGATTGCAAGTTCCTTGAGGGATTTGGAGATTTTGGTATACATCAATGTATTTAGCACATATTTATTGTCTGATTTATTGAAAAGGAAAATAGAAATAAAGTCACAAACAGCACTAATGTAGGTCTATCCATGAAAGAGTTTAATTGTTCACTCTTCATTCTTCTTTTCACATATGAGCACTCCTTGCTGTGGTTTCTCCTCTCTAAGATCAAATCATTTTTTCTCCTTTTTTTTCCCCCAAAATGCTTTGTGACTATAGAGACCTAGAATGAACCACAAGGCAAGGCTGGCCATTCATTTTAATTAAAAAGTGGAGTGCAGGAAGCAGCATTGTGATTTAGGTGTAGAGTTATAAAAGCCTGGGCTCATATCTCACCTGGTAGTAGCTCTAGTTGCTTTAAGCCATATATTATCTACTAAATAATAGATGGACTGTGATCTGCTGTAGTAGGGACTTTGCATAATAGGAATTTCTCACCCTACAGAATATGTTTGGGGGTGGAGACATGATTATTAAAACAAAATGAAACCATAAAGTTCATCTATATTATATAAATTGAAAGAAAATATCATGGATTGAGTTTTAGGCAACTAAATGTAATGTCCGGACTAGCTCTCTGAAGGCCCTCAGGATCAACTCCAGTCCTTGGTCTTAGTGGAGGAGTGAAGGAGGCAGAAGGGCCATGTGTCTGGTCAAAGATGGAGTCTAGAATCTGTGAGAGCTGTGGCTAAGAGGGCGTTCCCAGTTGTTGCAGCCCTTCAGTACAATTATATCACTATATCACGCTAAGTATTACATCACCATATAGAACCATTATCTCACATTGAATAGGTACTTAACAATAAGCACCATGCTGACCTAGATTTAAGGATACCTTTTCAGAGTTCCTGCCCTCTACAACTAAAGAAGGTCTGGACACATAGGATATCATAGAGTATCATAGAGAAAAAGATCTTTAAACCTAATCCTCTTATTTGGTAAGAAACTGACTGAGGCTCAGAGAAGATAGGAGTGGAGTCACATAGATACTCTCTGAGATGGGATTCCAAACCTGTCTTCCTTACTCAAGTTTAGCCTTCTATCTACTAATCCCTAGTGTATCTCCTACTACAGATACCTATTAAAGATGTGATTCTCAATAACTCCTTACTAACTCATAGATGGCTTGAAATCTGCTTTGATGAAGGGAGTTTCATTTTGCATTACAAGTGACATCAGATATTTGAGAAAGAAAAGTTTCATAGAAACAAAACATTGTGATCTAGTCTCAAAATCATTGATGAATTAAATACACAATCCACACAAAGTTACACTTACACTTGTCATGCTGAGGTCCAATAGTGAGTAATTAAATAGTCGTGTATTTTTGTCACATTGCAAAAAAGAGGAAGAGGGGCTAAAAAAGTCTAAGTTCCTATACTTATTAATACTCTACAGATGTTAGACTAGATTAGCAAGTGACAACACAGTGGGTTGGGATTATGATCTATTCAAAGCTTTCAATAATGAATACAGAGTACTGTAATTTAAATGTCTAATATCAGTTACTTAATTGGAAAGAGAGAGAAAAACCTTCTCAGGTCTCACTCAGAACCTATAAAATAGCTGTTTATTTCTCTTATAATCCCAGTCAATTGTTAAAAATCGACACACATAAATTGCTAATAAATGTCAAAATAATTGCAGATATTTTTTTCTTTTAAAAAAAGTTTCAAGTCTTTTTTTAAAAATTAAATATCATACTATAACCTATTCAACATGTAAAGGACTGCTTGCCATCTGGGGGAGGGGATGGAAGGAGGGAGGGGAAAAATCAGAACAGAAGTGAGTGCAAAGGATAATGCTGTAAAAAATTACCCTGGTTCTGTCAATAAAAAGTTATTCAAAGGTTAAAAAAAAATTAAATATCAGATGGTATCGCAAGAATCTATATTTCCATAATCTTTCAACTACAAAGATCTAAAACATTCACAAACTATAAACTTCAGACATGCCCATAAACTTCATATGCCCATAGCCTCGCAGTTACTTCTCCCAGTATATAACATATGAATGTGATCATTTTGGGTTGTCACTACAAATCATTTTATTTTTCTACTACTTTCTCATTGCCACTTGGCCTGAAAGAGGTATTTTTGAAGAATAATTAATGTTAAAAAATTTTGATTTCGATATCCTATAAAAAGGGAGAGAGGAATAGAAAAGAGAGAGAAGAAGGAAGGAAAGAAAGAAGGAAGGAAGAAAAGAAGGAAGGAAGGAAGTGAGAGAGGGAAAGAAGAAGGGAAGAATGAAGAGAGGGAGGGAGGAAAGAACCCAGAGGAAAAAATAGAATATAATGTAATTCATAATAAATCAGAGAAAGAATAGAAAGTGAAAGTTGGGAATGATGGTTCTGAAGGGCCCTCAGGGATAGCAGCACATCAAAAAATATCCACACACATAAGGATGTATTGTATAGATAGTAATGGGGAAAATAATGCTAGAAGAAGAAACACAAACTCCAAGAAGAAGCAATAACTTCTGGAGAAGTGTCAAGAGATGGGTTCCCCAAGGATATGATGAGACTTTAATTATAGTGAAACAAAAATAGCTTCATCAGCAATTCCATCTAAGATGATCTGAGAGGATTTGACAGCTCTCATTATTTTCTACTAAGTCAATACCAGAATACTCTAAGGAATTTGAACAGAGACTTTAGGCTAAGAAGAAAAAGAAAACCTAAGCCACATTGGTAAGCCATAGTTTTTTTTTTTTCAAAGATGGGCATAAATTTGGCATATTTCAATTCTTATAATCCTACAAAGAAATTTTTTTTTCTAAATTGAGTGTTTTTTATAAATTTCCTAAATTTATGTCAGCAATAGAGAATTCCTTTTCCATTAATTTCATGATTAAATTTGGGCAAGAATACACAAAGAATCTAGCAGTGAATACTATTCTCGATTGATGGGAATTCCATATACAAACTTAGTCAATTACTTAGTATATAAATTCTACTGAGTTACATGTAGCACATACGGGTTAAGTCTTTGCCAAACTACCAGTTTTGACAAAAGTAACACAATACTAATAAATAGAGACAGTATTTGAATTTAAAATCCAAACTAAGCACTCTTGTCACTATAGTACAATCTCTTCAGAATACCAATCATTTCCATTAATAACAGGTATCAAATTCAAAAACTATTTTTGTATTTAATTTAATTGACCATATATTAGCCAACTTTTAATCCCTGGTCACCTATAACAGCTTAATTTGTGGCCCATTTTCATGGAGTTTTCCTGACCTGCTGGACAGAGATAATCCAATACTTAAGGTCTGGTTACCAAGAAAGCACTTTCATAATTTGAATTCTTGCCCACATGCTGAACAAACATTCTCTTGCAGAAAGCTATTTCTACCCTTTTCTAAAGACTAGTAATTTGGGATAGCTCTTCTAACCAGTCATCCTAATGAAAAGATTAGATATGCCAACAACCCACTGGGTTTTTTTGTTTTATGTTTTTTGGCCTGGCTTTGTTACTCACAAGTCAATCTGTTAATATGCATCTCCTTTTTCTTTTTTTGCAAAGGGAAGCTAATACTATTTCTCTATATAATGTTCTAAAAATGCTGAGGGGAAGGATTTGCCATACACAGAAAATAATGGATAGCCATTATATATTTGATGATCCCACTATTAATATAAGCTCTTAAAGCACTACTGAAAACTAAACAACCTCAAAGAAAAACATTCTTGTGATTTTCCATTGCCATTAGTTTAGAGCAGGGATTCCTGTCCTCAAGTCCATGAACCTGTATTCATTTTATTTGCATGTATATGTAAATGCATACATACATATGTACATGTATACATATATTGATAACTATATTTCACTAAAATTGGTTTCCTTTTTAATATTGAATATTTTGTTTTGTGCATTTAAATAATATTATTTTGAGATGGGATCCATAAACTTCATTAGAGTTCACTAAAAGATCCAGGACTCAATAAAAGTTTAAGACCTTTGATTCTTATCAAGAATAACAAACAGTATAAATACAGTGAGGGAATGTGGTGTCAAGAACAATGAAAAGGAGATAATTCTTTTCATTTTCCCTTCCCTTTCCCTTCTGTTTTAAAGAAAGGAAATAAATTTAACTTCTGGGATCTTGGTTTCCTCACATTTAAGATGATGGAGTTATAATAGTTAATTAACTTCAACATTCCCTTCCAACACTTAAAATTTTATGTTCCTATCAGAAACAATTTTAAAAAGGAGAATGACAGGAAAATATAGAACACTTTTTACCTTCTTCTAAGTAATGGAAAGAAATTAAAGCCCTCTAAAGAACAAGTGGAAAATCATTCAAATCCCAGATCTTGAATTAGTGTCAGTTGATAGTTTAAAACAGGCCAGTGGGAATCATTTCTCTCTATGCCCACATGTATGTTGATGGTGGGTGGGTTGATGTGACATTCAAATGTCAATTCAATGTGGGAAATAAATGAATGAATAAAAAATAAATAAATAAGTAAATAAACAAACAAATAAATGAAATGTTGGAGGGAATCAAGAACTGGATAGAGTACTGGAAATTAAACTATTCATCTTTTAATTAAGGCTTTTATTTTCAAAACATATGAATAGATAATTTTCAACATTTACCCTTGCAAAACCTTATGTTCCAAATTGTTTTCTCCTTCCCTTTCTTCTTACTCCCTCCCCTAGATAGCCAGTAATCCAATATGTGTCAAACATGTGCAATTCTTCAGTACATATTTCCACAATTGTCATGCTGCACAAAAAAAATCAGTTCAAAAAGGAAAAAAAATGAGAAAGAAAACAAAATGCAAATAAACAACAACAACAACAAAAATATTATGTTGTGATCCACACTCAGTTCCCACAGTCCTCTCTCTGGGTACAGATGACTCTCTCCATCATAAGACCATTGGAACTGGCCTGAATCGTTTGATTGTTGAAAAGAGCCATGTTCATCAGAATTGATCATCATATAATCTTGTTATTGCTGTGTACAATGTTTTCCTGGTTCTACTCACTTTACTTAGCACCAGTCCATATATCCCCATGCCTCTCTGAAATCATCCTGCTGATCATTTCTTATAGAATAATAATATTCCATAACATTTATATATCATAATTATATTCAGCCATTTTCCAGCTGATGGGCATCCACTCAGGTTCCAATTCCTTGCAACTACAAAAAGGGGTGCTACAAACATTTTTGCACATGTGGGTCCTTTTCCTTTTTCATGATCTCTTTGGGATACAGACCCAGTAGAGGCACTGATGGATCAAAGAGTATGCAAAATTTGATAGTCCTTTGCGCATAGTTCCTTATTGCTTTCCAAAATGCTTGGATCAGTTCACAATTCCATCAATAATGTATCAGTGTCCCAATTTTCCCACATCCCCTCCAACATTCATCATTTTTTTCCTGTCATCTTAGCCACTCTGAGAGGTTATAGTGGTATCTCAGAGTTGTCTTAATTTTGCATTTCTCTGATCAATAGTGATTTAGAGCATTTTTCATATGAATAGAAATGGTTTAATTGATCTGAAAATTGTCTGTTCATATCCTTTGATCATTTATCAACTGGAGAATGGCTTCAATTCTTATAAATTTGAATCATTTCTCTATATATTTTAGAAATGAGGCCTCTATCAGAATGCTTGAATGAATTTTTTTTTAATTTACTGCTTTCTTCTAATCTTGTCTGCATTGGTTTTATTTGTTAAAAAAAAATTTAACTTAATATAATCAAAATTATCCATTTTACATTCCATAATGTACACTAGTTTTTCTTTGGCCACAAATTCCTTCCTTCTTCACAGAACTGAGAAATCGATTATCCTTTATTCTTCTAAATTGCTTATAGTATCACTCTTTATGTCTAAATAATAAATCCACCTTGATCTTATCTTGGTATGGGGTGTTAAGTGTAGGTAATTGTATGTGAACTATTCATTTTTGAATATGGAATGTTGATTTTGGAAAGTTCCTTCCTGTAATGGGCTGAAACTGAGCAGATGCACTGAGGTCCCAGCACTTAAGGCTAATTACCAATTGGACAATACTCTATTAGTATATGCTTGGAGAAAGAATTGCCCTGCCCACTATTCTGTGCAAGTTTATCTGTTGTATAGGAGATTGGGTGGAGGATTTAAGGGGTGGAGTGAGAGAGCCAGAGTCACCCCTGGCGGATTCGTATGGTGATTGCTCTCACTTCGTATTGCCATTTTGTTCATGTCCACAAAGAATAAAGATCAAGGACTTTTGCTGATCCTGATTCCAGCTGATTCTAAAGTATCCAGGATGCTAACATGGTCATCAGACCTTCCTATCATAAACATCACCTGGTCTAATGCCTCTGTTTTGCAGGTTAAAAAAAAAAAAAGACTAGTGAAATTGTAGAAGCAAAACCAAAGTTTCTTATCAGGCAATTAATTATTCTTTCCATGATGAGAAGTACCAAGAGTAGAAAATAATAAGAAAAGAAGAAGAAAAATTGCATGGTTAACTGAATTTTTAACTTTTCCACCAGGAGCCAGAGACCATTCAAAAGATCAGCATCTAAGCAGTGTAGATAAAGACCAAAACCAAATCGAAAGAAACATATGGTTTGGCTGTCTAAAGTCATGCTTTATTTTTTGCCTTTGAATGATATCTGGATATGAAGTAGGTTTGTAGGCTATGTCTTTGTGAATTTCATATTACTGTCCATTTGCTTTTGACATAAAGCAAACATCCCAGCACAGCAGTAAGTAAAACTGCCTAACACTTTCTTCTACATGTACTACTGGTCAGGGTATTTCATATATTATTCACATCACAGCTTACTGCAGCAATTCCAAGAAGGTCTTAGAAGAAATTTATCTTGTGATTACAAGCAAAATAGAAAAGAAAAATAAAAATAAAGGAAGAAGAAATAAGCTATCCAAAATGTTTGAGTTTGAGAGAATGGGGAGCCAAAGAATGGATATCCATCAGTTTAATGAAAATGACAATTCCAGTCAAGTGAAAATATGCAACTAAGAGAAAAGTTTGCCATCCAGATTTTTTAACACTCAATTAAACAAACATTTAACATTTATTTTACCCAGGGTTGGCTTTATACAACATTCCAAATGGTAGGACTTCAGGAGCATTAGGAATTGTCACTTTGCTTCCAAATGCCTTTTGTATACCCTGCTTGATTTCTGGAAATCTATTTGTACCCTTAAAAATGATTGAGTTTTCCTCTTCCAACAAAGAGCTCTTGTTTATTTAGGTAACATCTATAAATATTTGCCACATTAGAGTATTATTCTGAAAAGGATTTTAACTTTGTAGACCCACTGAAAAGCTCCTGGGGACTTCTAGGAATATACAGACCACACTGAGAATTGTGTAATTGTGTAACAGAAAACAGGACCACTAATAAGAGGCAGTCACAAAAGAGAGATGCTGGAGATATTGAAAACAACCTATTTCATATTTTTGCTTCACACTGATTCTGCCAAGTATGACCAAAGCTTGGGACCTTCTTCCTTTCTTCCCTTCATTCTACTTTCTTTTCCTTCTTTCTTTCTTTCCTTCCTTCCTTATTTCCATCCATTCATCCTTCCTTCCTTTCTTTAATATAGTTGCTTATTTTAGACAGAGAAGATTATAATTTTAATTTTTGGATTTTATCTAGACTATCTCACTTCTGTTTTAAAGTAGAAAATTGAAAATGACAAATGGCTCTCAACAAATCTATGTAAATTCAATCTAACCAATCAACTAATTCCCTTCTTTCATCAAGATGTTGTAGTCAGTTAGCCATTTTTTAGTCATGTTTTATGCTTCATAATCCCTTCTGGGGTTTTCTTGGCAAATATACTACAGTGATTTGCCACTTCCTTCTCTAGCTCATTTTACAGATGAGCCAAATAAGGATAAGTAATTTGCCCAGGTCCATATAGCTTGTCATTCCAGATCAATGGTCCTTTTTAAGAATGAAGGATGAATAACAATAATAATAATAATACAGAGTGAGAGTCTAAGACTGGATTTGAATCCTGGAAGATGAATCTTCCTGACAATCTATCCATTGTGCCACCTACCTACTCCTTCATCAAATCAGTTTAAAATTAATATTGTGTTTAACTTCTAAACTCTTTTCCTCCAAAGACCCATAGTACTGCACTTCCATTTTTAAAGAGCTTAAATTTTTGTCATCAAAGGCCAACTAAATCAATGACAAATGGGAGGGCCATGTTGGGGAGATTGTAAGGAATCTTCCCATTTAGAAAGTCTATGAGATGTTTGTTCCTGGCATTCATATACACAGCACTGAAAGCACAATTTTAAGGCATATTTACCACAGTGTGGGTAGATCTTTCTACATGTTCAATGGAGTTCAGTAGTGCTTTCACCTCTGGACTCTCCAAACAAGTTATGGAGAATGAAGTAGCCAATTACCCACTAACAGTCTAAACTGCAGTCTAAATTTACAATCTAAATTGTTGAAAGTGTGTGGGTAAGCAGGTGAAAGACAGTCTTAAGTGACTTTTGGGGCACTGAGAAATACCAGAAAAACCTTTGGAGCCAAACTAGACCTAACCCAAGTAATGCTATGTTTATAATACCAATGGTTTAATATTGCCTTTTCCCATCTTGCTTTTCAGTGCAAGTACTTCTGGGAGAAGTCACTATTATAGTTAACTCTTTACTGTATATTTTCCATAGAGACATGAGAGATTTGAATAAACTCCTGAAGACTCAAAATAGTAGTACAAAAGTGTTTATCCCTGACATCAGAGGCAAATGTGCACATTACCATTTACAAAGGAAGGAAGGAAGGAAGGAAAAAATCTCAACTAAACTATGAACATTTTAGGAAGAGGGATTGAAGTCTAGTTTAGTGCAATAGATAAAAATAGATAAATAACTGGGACTTGGTCTCAGGGGAAATGAGTACTAATCCTGACTGCCACTAACAAAACATATAAGCATGGACAAATCATTTAATTTGGGAAGAGGGACTTTGATTTCATGAGCTATAAAATAAGATTTTTTTTATCAATATTTCAGTATTCTATGACTCTTTTTTCTATGTCCCATACTGCCTGACATAGTGATGTATACATATGCTTTTTTTAAAAAAAGAAGAAGAAAAGAAAACCACTTTGTTAACTGCATTTGCCAAGGAGGTCCTAATCCCCTTACCACTCAAAACAAAATAATACTTTCATTCTATCTTCCTGATGAAGCCTAGAATTATTAGGTTTAAGCATTTGATCTCTATTAAAATGCAAATAAACTGGAAGTAAAAGTACTCAAAGTAATTATTTACACCTTGCATTAATTAATTGCTATGAGAGGGTATTCATAGAAAGTAGAGAGAGAATATAAATGCATAGGCTACCTAAATGTTAGAATGCCATTGTTCAAGAGCCAGTAGTGGATTGTGAATAGCCTGGCTCAGAGACAAGAACACTTGGAAATGAGTTATTTGTGAAAAGATTCAAATTAATGAATAAATCTGGGGTTGTTTTTAGACAGATACCTCTAGGAGAAAGAGAAAGAGTTAGAGCAGGGACTGGAAGAAAAAAAAAAACTATCAGTTTAGGAGTAGAAAAGACTACAGGAAATAACCAATTTTTCAATGGAACCTGCTCTGTGCCAGGCACTATGCTGGTACTGGGATTCAATCAGTCCAGAAGCATTTATTAAGCACCTGCTATGTGCCAGACACTGTACTAAGCCCTAGGGATACAACAAAAGCAAAACACTGTCCCTGCTCTCAATAACCTCATAGTTTGAGAAGGAGGAGGCAACATGCAAATAACTACATATAACCAAGCCATGTGCAGAGATAATTAATAGAGGAAGGAAGATTCCATACATTGAAGGGGATCAGGGCTGGTTTCTCAAAGAGACTAGGATTTTATCTGGGAATGGAAGAAAGCCAGAAGGCAGCATATTCTGGGCATAAATAGGAGCTGGGAATGTAAAGATGGAGTGTCTTTTGAGAGGAACAGCAAGGAGGCCAGTGTCTGGAACATAGGGCATTTGAAAGATGGTAATGTGTAATAAGCCCTGAAAAGAGCTAAACCGTGAAAGATTTTAAATGCCAGCTGAGGCATTTGTATTTTATCCTAGAGGCAATAAAGAGTCACTGGAGCATTTTCAGAAGGAGAATGTGAAACAATGGAAGATTCTATTGTTTAATACAATATCTATGTATTACCAAAACAACTATTGAAAAGTAAAAAGCAACAAGGTGAAGGAGAAATGATGCCTGCCTAGCAATTGGGGAAAACTGGGATTTAGTCCTACCTTTGCTTCTGTGTGATCTAATATGACACTTAACATTTCTGGGGGCTTTACTTCCTCTCATTAGTTCATTTTGGAACTGTATTAAATCATTTCTTAGGTTTGTGGGACTTCTATAATTTAATGAAATTTTTAAAAAATTATTTCACTGACTCTGTTGTATGGTTTTGTGTGGCCATAGCTATATTGAATATGCTGTGTTCTACAAAAAGCTTCTGTATTTGGGGTTCATGGAATTTATGTACTTTAATTTGAGAAATAGGAAAGATAATGAGGCTAATGATGAAAAAGAATGCTCAATTTTCTACCAAACAAAATCCATCCCCATAGACATGGAATTTTTATTATCTTTCTAATGACAAATTGATTCACTGTACAGGACTTCATAATATTTGAAATTAGGAACATGGCATTAAAGTTCACAAACTGATTACCATAATTACTATTCATTTCATCTTGATTGCTTTAGCAGGAACTCCTGATTAAATCTGTCTATCCCTGTAATGCCTGTAGCTTTTTTTTAGAAATTTGTTTTGCTGTGCTTAGAATTTAAGGGAGTAATCCTGGTATGAAGGTATACTGAAAACCAGAAGTCCTGAATTTTAGTCCAAAATCAGCCAATAGCTTAGCTATGTCACTTTGTTCACTTTTCTTCTTTGGGCTCCATGTTCCTCACCTATAATTTGAAGGAGTTGGATAAAGAAGTTCTGTAAGCTCTCTTTATCATATATGTAGTATTGTATCATCTAACTTTATGATCTTGACTTCATTAATACTTACAATAACTTGTCACATTTTGACTGTGAGCAGATGTTTACAAATTGTTTTTCCGAATCACAACCCAGTTAAAAGGATACCATGAATATTATTATCCCTATTTTACAAATGAGGAAACTAGGGCTTAGAAAGAATATGACTTGCCAAGATTCACACAGATACTATCAAAGATAGAATTCACAATCTAATTCTCCTAAACTCAACCTCAAGTATTTTCCATTTTAATTATTTCTATTCTCTCATTTCTTTCTTCCTTTTGTATGCTAGATTTAAGAATAATACAACTGAAGCTTTGAAGGATCAATACTACCCCAATTTATTGTTATGTCTAATGCCATCAGTTTAACAGGAAAAATTTTTTTCCAACTTGACATTCATAAATAAATTTTCTGTGGGGCATGTTATTCAGCCACTCCTAATCTATTTAATAATAGTTTTATTGCCCATAGTTCTTCAGTTTCTCCACAAGAATAGCATGAGGTGAACTGATGCTAAGTGAAATGAGCAGAACCAGGAGATCATTATATACTTCGACAACGATATTGTATGAGGATGTATTCTGATGGAAGTGGATTTCTTTGACAAAGAGACCTAACTGAATTCATTGATAAATGATGGACAGAAGCAGCTACACCCAAAGAAAGAACACTAGGAAACGAATGTGAACTATTTGCATTTTTGTTTTTCATCCCAGGTTATTTTTACCTTCTGAATCCAATTCTCCCTGTGCAACAAGAAAACTGTTTGGTTCTGCAAACATATATTGTATTTAGGATATACTGCAACATATCTAACATTATAGGACTGCTTGCCATCTAGGGGAGGGGGTGGAGGGAGGGAGGGGAAAAATAGGAACAGAAGCGAGTGCAAGGGATAATGTTGTAAAAAAAATTACCCTGGCATGGATTCTGTCAATATAAAGTTATTATTAAATAAAATTTAAAAAAAAAGAATAGCATGAGGAACTTTGTATTGCTGTTCTGAAATCTAAATTGTATATACACAATTCTGTTCTACCAGTCTGCTAAGCCTATTAAAAAGGAAATGAAATTAATTATGCATCATATTCTTTCTAGAAAGTTCCATAGATCCCCAAAGTAAAATGAAATCATCAATTATTGGGGAGAGTTGGGGAAATTCAATGTCAGATTAATTTTTATCCTATGGATAGTCCAAACCAAAAATTGGATGACTCTGAGGGTACCCTAAAGGATTCTAGGAATTCAATGCTGTCATCAGAGAGGAAGGAGAATTGTGGGACTATTTAGGCACCATTTTGAATCCTTTATGTTCTCTACATTCTGCCTGTGCATTGAAGAAAATATTGTCTGATGCCTGATATACATTATGACCTTAAATGCTTACACAGGAACTGGAGACTTTTCCCCCCATGTATGGACACCTTAGGGTCTGGGATTTTTCCAAGGAAAACTCTGGGTCAAGGGCAACATAAGTCAGATATTTTATTTTGAAGAATCTCTCAAGCTTGAATACAGATGATATAAGCCTAGAATTTGGGGTACTGTGTCTCTAAATACATATGTTTAAAAAATAAAACCGTGCTGGTTATTGGAGTTCTGTTCAACACCTTTGCACAGATGAGAGCCAGGAAAGCTCCTTCCTTTCCCAATTAGTGATTTACCAAAGGTAAAGGGGTAAGACAGTATAATATTGCAAAATAAAGCAGGGGGTCCATGGTAAATACAAGGTATCCCAAAAATGTCTTAGTGTACTTTTCAGCTTTAGTAGTCTAAATCAGCACTAAGACTTTTTTTTTCTAGCATCTTGTACAGCCATGCTCAAACACCCTTAACATATTGAACAAGCATGACAATTTAGTATGGGCTAAGAGTTTGACATGAGAAGTGGCTGAGATCTACTAACAAAAACTACATAGTATGAAGAATCTGCAAACTCTAAGATGAAATTTAATAGGGAAAAATAAAACACCTTATATTGGTCTTTAAGTGCACATACCAACTATATTTAGCACAATAGTATTCCATGACATATATTTATTATGATCTGTTTTGCCTTTCCCCAATCAATGCTTATCTATTTTATTTCCAACTCCTGGATACCACAAAAGTTCTTCTATAAATATTTTGTTATATGTGAGGACTTTCTTTTTATTACTGATCTCCTTGGTGTAAGACTAGCAAACAAATATCTGACTAAAAGCATATGAATAATTAAGTCATTCTCTTTGAATAATTCTAAATTTTTTTCAAAGATGGTTGAATATATTCACAATTCCACTAGCAAAACATGATGGTATGTTTCCTACAAATTGACAACTTCCTTCATTTTGTGATCTTTATCCAATTTGATATTCTTTTCTCTTATTTGTTAGTGGCTTGACACAATCCTTCATATTAATCATTTGTACTTAATTATTTGTAGTCCTCAAGAATTTTTTTATATTCTTTGGCCACTTTTAAATAACAATGATAAATACAGAAACACATAGGAAAAACCTATATGAACTGATGCAAAATAAAGTAAGCAAAATGATGATAATATGCATAATGTATGAAAATAATGCAAATGGAAACCACAACAAAATACAACTGAAGCCTGCTAAATGTTAAAAATGAAATTTGACTCCAAAGAAGTGATATGAGAAAATATATCTTTTAAATAGTTGTGGAATCAAAGAAATGGAATACTTCATTTAATATCAGACTTTTCAATATATTAACTAGTTTGGTTGAATTTTTTCTTCCTCTTTTTAAATATTTGTTATTGCAAAATCATTCTCTCTCTGAAAGAGAGAGAACAATATAGTGGAAATTGAAAATGATATGAACTTTATTTTTTTTAAAAACAACTGCATAAGTACAAAAAGTTCTAGACAAAGTACTGAATGAGTTACACAATTTCTGCAGAAAAAAATGGGGATCCTGGTGTACTACCAATTCAGTGTGACAAGCTACCCAGCCCAAAGGTAACATAATCTTAGATCGCATAAAGAGAAACATAATGGCCAGAAGAGGATATTTAATAAACTGAAGCACATCTTTAGGAGGATCACCAGAGTGGTAAGGGGAATTAAAATGATACCACAGGATAATCAACTTTAAGGACTAGAGGTATTTAACATATATAGGAGAAAGAAAATTTAGGGATGACCTGTTAATTTTTTTAAAATATTTGAAAGGATTTTATGTGGAAGAATGATTGGACTTCTGGTTTCCACATGGGCCAGAACTAAAAACAAAAGCAAAACTGAAGATTTTAGCTTGGTTTACAGAAAATTTTCCTAAATACTCAAGCTATCTAAAAGAGGCCTACAGCAGTAGTCTTCCCTGAGAATAGAGAACTGATAGTTGATAGACTTATTGGATATATTTTAGTTGGTATTCTATGCAGATAAAAGGTTGAACCAAAAAACGTCTGGCAAAAATCAGAAATCCCATGAGATTGCATGGAATCATGCGCTAAACAGTGCACAAGTCAGAACATCAGGCAAATTGCTACTTTCTTTCCCCTCTGGAATCTGCCTCAGAGGTCTGACCCGTTATGTCCTTCCCTCTCCAATCTGCTTTCCAAAACACTGTTTTGCCACTATTCTACAGACATATTAATAGCAGAATTCTATAGATGAAGAGAACAGGATGGAAAAATGAGATCTGCAAAGGGGAATGATCAAGGAGGAATTTGCTGAGTACCCCTCCTCTTCCAAGAATAGACTCTTACAGATTTTTTAAAAGTAGTACTAATATTTGTACTACCTACCTCAGATGGTGGCTGGGAAGAAAGTGCTTTGTCAGCTGTGAAATACTATAAAAATCGAGCTTAAAATGACATACTTTTACTGGTACCCACAAAATTCCTGTATTTCTAATGAAAAGCATAGGCAGAAAAGATATATAATAAGTGAATAACTAGAACAGGATCACTAGTTTTATGCTCTTATATAGTCTATGCTCTTATAATTTATAACTGGGCCTTAGAGATCATCTATTCTAACCTATACATTTAAGAGAAAGAGATCAAGGTCCAAAATGGTGGCAACTTGCTCAGTACTGGACAGCCAGTTAGGACATTAGACTTAGTCTTATGATATTGGGATTTTAGTCCTGGCTTTTACATCAATAATTCTAGCCCCAAATCAACATCCTTGTCCTTTAGTTGTCTTTGTGCCTGAATTGTAAGTAGGATCACAGCCTTGCATATAGTAGATGCTGAATAAATATTTCATGAGTGAAAATGGAAGATCAAATATTGTGCAGCCAGATAACTCTTTCTTATAATGCTCATGGAGTCTGAAATAATGAATCTTATCCTACTATTATCAGAGAGGAAATTGAAAGTGACAAAGAGGTGATTAGCCCTAACTGCCCATTTAGAGAGAGGACATCAAATGGAACTAAGGGCTCTTCCTATGCAATTATCAGAAATCTCTTATTGGGAGGGGAGGGAGAAAATACATTCCAGGCTTATCAGTGTCACCTGACTTAATTCTATGTTTTCTGTTTTTCCCCTATTTAAATATGCAAATATTTTTGCCCTTCCCTAAGAAAACTATCTATGTGAATGAATTATAAGGAAATGATGATAATTTTATTGGAAGGAATATTTATTCCTTAATATTTCTAGCATCTGTAATTATCTCCAATCTGAATCTTGACATAACTTAGCATGTGGTTCTTGAGTTAAAATTATTAAGAAATGCATTCCCCAACACCATCCTGGTGACCAGTTTCTGAATTTTGATTAGTCCCCAGACAACAGATAGATGGTCTATATCCATGTCTATGATGCTCCATTAAACCCTACTCAGATGCTTCTTTGTAATACAAAAGTGACCCTAAGTTTTTAAAGACTTTGCTGGCAGAATGTAAGCTCTGGAAAATCCTTCCAAACTGGAAATGCTTTCAACTATCAGCCTAGTGATGATTGGGGGGATTAGTTGATTTAAAATTCTATAATTCTCTGGGTATATAGAAACTCTAGAATTCATTGTCTCCAACTCAGACTCCTCATAAAAGATATTCTATTTAAAGTATCCCATTTAAAAAGTTGTCTCTTTTAGTTGGAGGGATCTACATAGGAAGACATTCCAGTGTCCATTAGAAACCTATTGCTATTGTGATATAATAAACTGACACATAAAAGAAATTTGTGAATGGGGGTGGGGTACAATTCTGTATCATTGGGAGTAAAAGACAGTCAAAGACTGAGAAAGGAAATACAGAATTGAGGAGAAATTGATGCTAAATGATAAAGTTTACTTCATATTTTCAGATCTTTTTTCAATGCACTCGTCCTTCTTCCCAATTACATTCAGTTGCTGTCTTACCATCTTCTCAAAAATTCTTTCCTTCTTCAAATACCCTAGTTTTCTAGTTTCTTGACGTTCCCAGTTCTTATGACCAATGTCTCTAGTGAGCCTCACTGAATATAAGTGGCCATAATTTTGATATCTATCTTATTTAACTGAATTTTGCACAAGTGACAGACTGTGTGTATGAATCTGGTACTCTCATTCCTTCCAAGTCTGGGATTCTAAAACTCTGTGGGAGTTCAGAAATTCTGTGCTAATGATCTAAATTCTCTTCACAGTCTATAGAGTATTAGCAACCAATTCTTTTGAAGAAAAAAGTTGAATATACTCTCTGCCCATTTCTTATAGCTTTGTTCTGGAATGTATAGTCCCTCAGGAGTTATCAACCACTTAAGACTTCGTAAGCCATTAAAAGTCAGACAAAGGCAAAATTCTAGAAAGAAGTGATATGCTCTGAGAATGAAGCCAATGATAATTTCTCAACCAAGAGTAAGATTAACTAAAACAAGCAACAATTCTCAGAAGTAATGACTTGAGAAAATAATTTGGAGACAGAGTGCTTCCATATGTACCATCAGGAAATTAAAATCTTAAATAGTAAATAGTGAAAAAATAATCTGAAACCTTAGCTATTGAAAACAATTATGAAAAAACAATATGATATAATTCAAAAGTCATCAAAGAGTGGTCCAGGCATTCTTGAGTGTCCCTTAGGTTCTTTCAGAGTGTCTACAATATCTAAACTATTTTCATATTAATAGTGTCATTTTAATTTAAATGTGGTAAATATCAAAAAATGAAAATATTCAGGGAAGAGAGTTTCCAGCCATTATTAATAATGTAAAGAGGCCCTAAAACCAAAGAGTTTGAGAACTAATAATATGATGGAACAAATAAGTCTAGAGTTATGTGATATGGATTCAGATTCTACCTCTATTATTTAATATTAATTATGTGACACAAGATAAGTCATTTAATCTCAATGAGTCTCAGTTTTTATGTCTGGGTCAGTTTTAAGTTGAACTAATTTAGGGGTTTTTAAATATGTGCTTGTGGATGTTATAGATTCCTTAGAATGCTTTTAAATGATAAAAATAATGTGCATAATATTAAAGAGAAGCCAATTCCATTAAAATATGGTTTTTAAAATGCATATTAATAAAGTCTTACTAGGATAAGAACTTCTTTACATTATCATGAATCTCTAAATTTTTTTCAAGCTCTAAATGCCATGGAGACAAGTAACTATGGAATGATAGATGCTAACAGAATGTTTCTCCACATCTGGGGAAAAAAAGAACTTCAGAGAAAAAGAGTATTACAAAATGAATACACCATTTAAAAATTAGAAAACTAACAGATAAACAAACTTGGTGACTCCTTTTCTCCATGTACTTCTTCTTCCAGTTTAATCTTACTACTCTCTACTCCTTTTGCTTTCTTTCCTTCCTTGACCATTACAGTTTGATTTTTAATGGACTTTCCTTCATTCTGAATCAGTTGCCATCACAACTGTGATGCCTGTGGAAACTTGACTGTCTCCAGAGTACACTATCCTTAGCCATCCACTCCAGTGCTGGTTCCTCCTTCTCCCAACTCTCTTGACAGGGTGGGCCTAGAGAATGAATTGGCACACCCCTTATCTCTTCTATCTCTTCAAGATCTTTTCAATGTTACCCTCATGTTTGCTCCATCTGTCTATCGTATTGTACAAATCCTTATTGCTTATATCAAGAAGTCAATGTAGCTTTATCAACAGCCAATCCCTATAACAACTACGAGAATTATTTATTGCTATCCTCTTTCCCAGAATAATTTGTTTCTTTTATTTTAGAAATATTAAAATTTTCTTTGTTTATACACTAGCCATTTTGGACATTTGCATTTTTAAATTAAGCTATTAATTTCTTCAAAGAGTACATTTTCTTCATAATTCCCATTAAACATCTCTCAAGAAAAACAATGTGTCCTTGTTTTGTGGGATTCACTCTTTATGTATTCTCATATTTAATGTCTAAATATCAAGACTACTGGTCTCTGAAAGATTTGGGGTATAAAAACTTAATAAAAATTGCAGAGGAAGTAGATAATGTTTCCTCCAAAAGATCTTCTAATAGGCTTTAATAATAATTCCCTTTCATAAGCTATAGAATCAGATCAAATGGATTCTTGACTGTCCCCTAAAGTCATTATTTTACATATCACTTCCATGCTTTCACACAGGCGTTTACCCTATAAGTAAAATATATTTCCTCCAAATCTCATAATCTTATCTTACTTCAAAATATTAACTTAGGTGCCATGTCCATGACTCCCTTATGCTCCCAATGATTAGAAATCTCTTCTTCCTTCCTAAATTCATCTTTAATTAGAGTTATCCTTAAATGTATTATATTCATACCTCATCCCCACTCTGTGGTGAGCAAAGAATATTCATTTCTTTATTTGTATCTCCTGTGCCTGGCATATAGTAAATATTTAATTTGTTAAACTTAATCATTTTAACTTTTCTTTCTTTTCTGTGTGCCAGTAAAATACCTAAAATATATTTGGAGGCTATGGCATGTTTCAATTATGTATTTTTAATACTCCTATGAGTTACCCCCTACTGCTCAAAGTTTGAATTCAAAGATGGGCATGCTGTGGGACAACTACCCCATATTCAAGATATTCTGTGTGTCTGAACTTCAGTTCATAAGCAATGAGCATCATCAATATGTTTTCCTCGATAGATAGCCAGAGGACATAGTAGAACAAAGCAAAGGCATTTATTGGAATAGTATGATAATAATAATAAAATATCTTCTCCATAAACTGGGATGAGCTCTTTCACAAAAATACCCAGCATCAGCAGGAAAAACAAATACACATACAGAGATCACAAGTAGAATGGCACACATATAGGACACACATTTACCTATAACACATGTAAGGAATTGAAAAAAAAAAAAAAAACACTTCCAATTCTGCAAAGCTAGAGGGTTATAAAACTGTTGATGTCCTCATACTGCTCTTATTAAAGAAGTATCTCTTTCACTATTTTTTCCAGATATTGTTCTGCTTGTAAGTTGTTCAAATCCTCAGCTTCTACTGTTTCACCTTGAAACTCTGATAAAATCCTGAACTAGAATAGTGCTAGGGACTTTTAGAAAGAAGCAGAATTATTTTCTAGGACCAGTAAGGATTCCTGGTTCTAGGCACCAGCCTCTTGAGACCTGATAACCTTAATGAACTATTTAGCTAGACTTCCTCCCAGAGATATGGCCTTAGATTTTCCTCTCAGAGTTGCCTGTCTTCTCTGGTTCTGTCTTTATGCAACAAGAATCCATTGCAATGTTCATTGGATAGGGATGGAAAGAGAGGGAATGAAGTCCCTGTCTTGATCATATTGCTGCTATTTTTTCTTCCAGAGCTAACTCCTAAGAATGCCTTTTAAAGTCACTAGAGGTACCTTCATCCAGTGGCCAATTCCTTGCAATATGCATTCAATAATAACTCAGTTATTAGGTTGTTTAGGAAAACTCTTTAATTTGATCAGAGACTGCCCTGGGTCTCTCTCATTTATACTTTCAAATAATCAGATATCCATAATCACTCAAGTACTTCCTAATAAATGAGATATGAAAACACTGAATAAGTTTAATGGGAATCTAGTTTCACTAAACTGATGAAACATCTCATAATTCTGAAAGAATCCTATTCCTCTTCTCTGAGATGCTAGGTTTTTGACCCAAATTGCTGAGATAATGGCACCATTATACAGTGAAAACTCCGAGCAGAAAGATGTAGGGGAGAGAGTAGTGGTCTTTCACAAAAATACCCAGCATCAGCAGGAAAAACAGATACACATACAGAGATCACAAGTAGAATGGCACACATTGAACTTATTCTGCTTGGCCTCTGAGGTCAAAACTAGACCAGTATGTGAAAGTTGCAATGATCAGCTTCACTGGGGAAATTGCGGGTCCCTCTTCATTAGATGTATTTCAGCAGAAACTGTAAGAATAGTTGCCAGGATTATCTTATTTAAGATTCTGACTTAAGTAAGGCTCAGTGAGTATCGGAATAATATCAGAAACACCAAGAGCTAGGCAGCAGCTGCAAAAATGCAGCATCCAGGCAAAGTATGTGGTCGCCCTCCACATGCCCTTGAACAGCTGATCTTAATCATTTTCAATCAGAGGAATCAGCAAAGTCCATCATTTGGAGATTTAATTATCTTTTCTTTACTCAACTCTCATAATGAATGATTCCAGGAGCTTATTAATTTTTCATTACTGAACTGCATAGAGTCTACCTGCAATGAAATTCAGATGCCTATTAGAAATTCCATTCATTCCTTATGTTTGGGCAATGAATGAGCTGCACAGTCTCATATTTAGCATGTAAAATCTTGCTGAAATGGTGTGATGGATGGGTCACACATTCATGTACCTAAGTACTATATCTCTGTTAACTCCTATATTGCCAAGACTACTTGAGCTACATCTAACAACTGGATAGACTTCAGATCAGCTTTTGCTTGTGCCTCAAGTACCTTGAGGAGTTTCTCAAATCTCAGCAATAATGCTTTTTGCAATGCTTGTCTGCACCTTATCTTATTTATCCAAATGCCAAAATAACTGCAGAATTTCAAAAAATAATAGGATCCTCCTTCTCCACTAAAAGAAAAAAAAAACTTAAAATGGTTGTTTCACATATTGTCGCCCAAACTGGACTGAAATATATACTTTTCATGAGCCTGTTTCAATATTATGTGAATATAATCTTAATCATCTTTCATATTAATGGATAGAGAACCGTTCAGGGCTTCAATGATGGGTGCTTATGAATATCATAGACTTGCAGAATTGGAAGGAGCCTCAGAATTCATCTTTCTTCAACCCTTACTTAAGTCAGAATCTTAAATAAAATAATCCTGGCAACTATTCTTACAGTTTCTGCTGAAATACATCTAATGAGGAGGGGCCCACAATTTCCCTAGTGAAGCTGATCATTGCAACTTTCACATACTGGTCTAGTTTTGACCTCAGAGGCCAAGCAGAATAAGTTCAATTCATTTTCCCCATAAAACAGTACATCAAATATTCAAAAATAATCAGCTTGTTAAGGTGTCTTAAATCTTCAGGCTAAACACCCTCAGTTAATTTAATGCCACTTGAGTTGCTATGTTAAAATTTATCAATGTCTCATAAAATGTGGCTTCCCTCTACCTAGAAAAACATTTATCTTTATTTTTGTCCCATTGCATCCCCAACTTCCTCCAAGACTCAGTTCATATGTGACTTTCTTCTTAGGAGCTGAAGCTCAAAGGACATCTAGTCCAACCCCTTCATTTGAGATTTAGGAAGGTGAGGTACAGGGAAGTCAAGTGACTTATGATCACATATTCTTTCATTCATCCATCCAATATTTATTACACATATTCTTCTCCATGTAATTTTGTATTTATTTATCTGTGAATATGTTGTATCTTCATCAACCCCAAGTAAAATAGTAACTCTTTGAAGATGGAGACTGTTATGTTCCTTTAAAGGTAGTGTTTTGCAATTAATAATTACCTAATAAATATTCACTGAATTCAAATGAAATTAGTTTTACCAGGGTGACTTACATGGTGACTCCCTCTTCCCTTGTTCTAAATACTATATTTGTTTTTCATATGTACCAACATGGCATTAACTTTTTATTTGCTACATCCACTATTGATTCATATTGAATTTAAGTCACTAAAATCTTTAAGTAATATCAACTTTCTCTCTAGCCATATCCCATATTTGCACAACTGATCTTTGAACATAAATTCAAGGATTAACATTTAACTCTATTCATTTTCATTTTATATAGTTTAATCTATCATCCAAGGCTTCTGAGATATTTTAAAATCCTAATTCAGTTTCCTAAAATATATCCAAAGTACTTCATGTCATCCCTCCTCAAAGTTGATAGTCACCCTGACCTCTAAGTAATTGATAAAGCTGACGAACAAAAGAGAATGATAATAAGATGACTATGCAGAATAACCTTAATTTCTAATATAGCACTAAATCTTTGAATAGTATAGCTTACAACCAAGATTATGGCTTTTTTCACCAGGCCTTGCTTCCACTTGCTTGGGTAAATCATATAGCCTATCAAAGCTATTTCTATGGGTTTTGCTAATAATGCATTTGAAGGCAGTATCAAAGGGTTGCTGCTAGTGTAATACATACTACAATAAGCCCTTGATAACAGCTGTTAATGCACTCTATGATTGGAAATGTTGTCTCAAGATAAAAACAGGCCGTCTGTAGAAATCAGCAAAATCAACTTAATTTCACACATGTATAGCCACTGACGTGTGTATAATAAGATTAAGCAATGCCCTTGTCGGTAAACTGATAACTTTCTCTAAATATCAATTCTCTAATTAGTTTATAGTGTGGCTTCACCAGCAATTTAGCAGAGCCAGAAAGGAGTAAATAGTAACTGGTTTCAAAGGAACACACTTGCTTAAAGGAGACTCGGTCATTAAAAAGGCAGACACTGTATAGAAAAGTGCCTGGTCAAACTATCTATAATTCTGTTGTTTTAATGCAGTTAGTAGTATGAAGATTTAGAATAATTTGAAAACTGCTGGCAACCCACTCCTTTAATGACTAGAGAAAAAACCCATAAAATTCATATAGACTGTCTACTAAACTGTAATTTGTGTTTCTTGCACAATGTTAAAGCCTTTAGCTTATTATTTCAGAGCATTTCTCTGAAACAAATGTGTACACTTTGGACAGAAGGTAGAGTATAAAAATAGACACTTCTATTATGTCATACCTGTGATGACAATGTGCCCAAACCACAATGTAATGTTATTTAAAGCAGAAAGTGCATATCCTTATAGCAGGCAACAGGATGCAGGTGAAAGCAAGAACACCATCATCATCATCTTTTTTCAGCACTTAGTTTTCATATTGTATATTATGCAAAATTCTACTAGTATAAAGCACTTACAAATATTGTTTGATTTGGTTCTTATTATAAACCTTGAATTCCAAGTCTATTTAACACCATTTTACACATGAGGAAAATAGGGTTCACAAAATCCTTTTGAGAGCTAGAAAAGACCTTAAAGGCCATTGAGTTCAACTTTTTCATTTTACTGGTGAGGAAACTGAGGCCCAAAGAAGTTAAGATATTTAAGGGTGCTTACTTTGTCACTAGCAGAACCAGAAGTTCAATGAAGGTCTTCTGACCCTAAATCCAATATAGTTTGTCCTATAAATTATTGGAGCTAGAATTAAAACCATAGGGCTTCTGCCTCCAGTGCTCTTCCCACAGCATGACACCATCTTTCACAGATAAAAAACAATAACAATCATTAGATCTTGGGTGTCAGTTGCAATATTGATAAGAGTCCATAGCCTAAAACAGTGACCTGGGTATCTAGGTTAGAGATCTACTCCTGGCCAGAGGAGATAGGGGAAGTTTAAGTTGCTTCTCAAATAAGATCTTTAGATCTTCATTTCCTGAGGGCATGATAAAGTTTTTTTATTCAGGGGATTAGGGAGTCCAAAACTTAGACTAGCCCAGCTCAGGAAGGAATAAACAGATAATCCTGAACTCTGAAGTTCTGGCTTATATATCCTTGTCTCTGCTGATCTGTTTTGAAATTTATTTTCTTTGATATAACAGTGTGGCAGATAGGGAATAACTGCTGTTATTAAACATTTATGTGGTAGTTTCTATTGCATTTACTGTCAGTATGCTGTGGCACAATGAAATGTACAGATAATTATGACAAGAACCAAAACTGAATCAAAGGGAGCTACATGCAGCAAAGCGAAAGATATCAAAAAAGATTTTGAATTCTCTGTGAAGTATCCAGGTCATCCTCTTTCTGAATCTCACATCCATTAAGATTATTACAATGAAGGTATGAGATTCTTTCTAGAAAAGCTTTGTAATTTTCTAATGACAGAGATGTTAAAGAATCCCAACATATTATTATCATGTTTTATAGCTGCATTTACTAATAATGGAGGGTAGGCTTGCAGCCATAATTAATAGCCATCCTTACATATCCTCAAATGTTGGCTAATCTCTATGGAGCTTATTTTCCAATAACATTTCTACAAATAGCTTATTTCACATTAATAAAGTGCTGCAACTGATTTTTTTTCCAAATGATTCCTAAGCTAATTATTAAAGAAGATGATTATTGAAAAAGCTTTTTCCACTTTAAATAGTACCTTTAAGTGGTGTGCACTAAATGGAGAAATAGAGCTGTATCACATTGGACTATTCTCTGCATGTTATATAGCCAATTGCCATTAACTCAATCTCTAGTGTATTCTAAAATACTGTTTTATTACAAGTAACAGTGCTAAGAACCATGGGAAATGATATGCAAATTAGCAATAGTAAGTATGACAGTTAAATCTAATGAGGGTGATCCAGCAACTTACAGGGCTATGTTTTCCTTTTTTAAGGTTAATTAGGGCTGCCTAATTATCCCAGCCAGAAAGAGTATTATTCTCTTGGAAAGCAAGCATAATTAAGTTAAAGTGACTTCCCCAAAAAGTGATATAAGTTAATAGAAAAACTGCAATACAAAGTAGTTCTGTGCTTTTGAGATCCTAATAATGACTTCCTACTTATGCAAGAGGAAAAATAATAACAATTGTTTGCAGTAAAAAACAGAAGACTGAAAATTAGAGTATGTAAATGTTAGCAGTATGTAAATGCTTTTGTGTTTCTCAATACAAAAGGTTCCAAAAGGATCTAAGATGTTAACTTCAGTATAAATGAAATTTGTGGTCACAAATTTCTCATCTTGATATTTTATGGATAGCTTTTTTTAAAAAGGTTAATGTCTCTGTCCTATAAGTAACTGCCAACACATTTCCCAATTTTTATGAATTCAAAACAAATTCTTCACCTTCAAAAGTGCTTCAATTTCTTTGGTGAGAGTGCACACACTACCAATGCTGTCCAAACAACCTTGATAGGAGGTTTTCATGAATAATCCTGACCAAAAAATCATGGTGGCCAGAAGTGTCCAACTTTTTTGGAGATGAGCCTCTCATGGACCTAAGCTGTATTAAATTTAAACTTTTTCAGCTCAGAAATATCTGCTAGATGGCCAGAAACTGGAAACTGAGTGGATGCCCATCAATTGGAGAATAGCTGAATAAATTATGGTACATAAATATTATGGAATATTATTGTTCTATAAGAAATAACCAGCAGGATGATTTCACAAAGGCCTGGAGAGACTTACATGAACTGATGCTGAGTGAAGTGAACAGGACCAGGAGATCATTATACACTTCAACAACAATGATGATCAATTCTGATGGACGTGGCCTTTTTCAACAATGAGATCAACCAAATCAATTCCAATAGAGCAGTAATGAACTGAACCAGCTACACCCAGAGAAAGAACTCTGGAAGATGACTATGAACCACTATATGGCATTTCCACTCCCTCTATTTTTATCCTCCTGCATTTTTTATTTCCTTCACAGGTTAATTGTACACTATTTCAAAATCTGATTCTTTTTGTACAGCAAAACAACTGTATGGACATGTATACATATATTGTATTTAACTTATACTATAACATATTTAACATGTATTGGTCAACCTACCATCTGGGGGAAGAGGTGAGAGGAAGGAGGGGAAAAATTGGAACAAAAGGTTTTGCAATTGCAATGTCAATGCTGAAAAATTACCCATGCATATATCTTGCAAATAAAAAATAAAAAACTATAATAAAATTTTAAAAATTAAAAAAGAAATATCTGTTAGAGATCATTTCCAAAAATTATAGATTTTGAGAACCTAAACCTATTTCCACAGTATGAATATGATATACTACAGCAATTTTTTAATATAGTACAATTAATAATAATACATCACCAACAAATTATACCTCCTGATATTGTTGATAGACTTTAGAAGCTGCCTTGGCCCCATAATTTTTCACCTTTTGTCAATTTAGTGATGATATTCTCCACAATGGATTACACTAGTCCTAAAACAATATAGTCTGACCAGAGCTGTACTGAAAGTCTAGTCAGGACTTGCCAGAAATGGTACTCTAGTGACATTGCCATTAAGAACCACCTCCCTTTCCTTAGTCATCAGAGTAACATTTTGGTGATAGAAAAAATCACTGTAAATATTTTAGATACATTAATTAATTGTATTCATATATATTTATCTCCTTCATTAAGCTATATAAAGCAATTACATGATCCCAAGCTCAATTTTCTAAAATTTGACAATATAACCAAAAGAAGGACTTGTTGATTAACTGCTAAAAAATGATGACCATTATTATATGGGATCTTAGTTTCAAGGAATACTGTAGAACATTTGCAAATACTCAAATATCTGAATAGCAAAATCAACTAAAAATAAAATTTGAGGGGAAAATTTGAGGGGGCATTTAAGTGGCATACTATATAAAGCATTAGGCCTGGAGACAGTTAAACCTGAATTCAAACCCAGTTTTAGACATCTATTAGCTGTGTAACTCTTGTCAGATCATTTAAGCTCCATTTCCTTTAATTTTGTCCTTTAAAAATAGGAATAATAATATATCTATTCCTCAGTACTATCATGAGGACCAAATGAAGTAATAATTAACTGTAATAATAATTACAAATAATAATTGTGCCTGGCACATAAAAATATTAGCTATCATCTTCATCTTCATCATTATTTTAAGACTGATTTTGGTCCACAGTTTCCTTATCTGAAAAATGAATGTGGATAGGAAGAAAGCTTGCATCAGTAGCTAGGATGTAGCCAGTATGTTTTCTTAAAAGGGAAAACCATGCCTTCCTTTTCTGTATGCTACTATACAGAAGCATCCTATGCTTTTTCCAACCTGAAAACAACCTCTAAAACATGTCCAAAACAAATTTAGTTCCTATTACAATAAGCTTCTCTAGGATGCCCTCACTAATTCCCTTCCTTTCTACAATAAAATGTCTCTTTCACTCTTTAATTTACCTGTGACAAAAATCTAGGAGGTGAAAAGAAGGAAATTTCTCTCCTCCCTATTGGTCTCTATTCTATAATGCCCTAGCCACTCCCCCAACCGCAACCCCCAGCCTCATTTGACACTCTGGCTCCACAACTGAAATGTATTTACTTTTGTTAAGTAAAGTTGGAATCAGAAACTGAAGGGTTCATATACTGTAAATATAGATTGGTACAAAACAATTTTTATAAAAACCCAGCTAAATATTTGAACAAAGATTTAAAATGTAATTTATCCCCTTCACCTGGCATTGCACATTCCAACAAAAATGAAAAACTGGCTTTGCTCTTGTCAGACATAGGAGCCAATGAAAGCCAAATATAAGAATGGCATTTGAAGACAAGAAAAAGCCTTTTACTTCATAAACCTTTTAAACCTGTATTCAAATACTTTCATCCTATCAAAATATGTTAGCTTGCCTTTCCTGTGTTTTATGACCTCTTCCTATCAGGACAAAATAGCAGAGTTCCTACTAGAATTAAGCTGTGTAAGTTCTAACTTAAACTTCTGCCTGGTAACAGCAGTGGTAGATTAAATTAATCAAGCTATATATCATGAAGCTTGCTTCAGATGAGAGGTCAAGGAAATAATATTTCTGGATCATATCCAAGTCCAGAAACAATTTCTCAGTGGTTTTTGAATGTCAAAACAAACCATAAGGGCAAATTCAATAAGAAAGGAAATCAACAGGCAGGAAATAGAGAGACCTTGTGATATTGCCTTCCTTATCTTATACCTGATCCACACCAGACAAATGAGTCCATTTCAAAGTAGGTGAAAAATTCTCAATTAGCATATCTGCAGCCAAGGAACATGGTCAGAATATTTTATTGGTTAAACAGTCTTATCAGCTGGACTCTGGAAGTCCAGTTGGTGAAAGGCCTATAATTATTTTTTATCCACTTTGAAGACAACAGACTGGTTAGAATGAAAGGTAAATTGATTTGTGAACAATGTTTACCCCTTTTTCTTGTCATTGTGCAGACAGCCAATTAATGGCATTAAAGATTAATTAACATGGAAGCTCAGGCACTACCTGCCAAAGAGATGATTAAACTTGGTATTATATGTTTTCTCTCTAACCAGACAGAGAAACACACAGTAATTAAATACTCGCAGAAGCTGTCAGAGTGGGCAGTACTAATGCCACTGAGTCATTCCAAATTATGATGAGAAAGAAATCCTATGATAAACATAAATGAGGAGACTTGGGCACCAATCAGTGTGAATTATTGGTGTCACTATGTACATCTGACTCACCACAGAATAGATGAATGTTGAATCCCTTTATTATCAGATATGCTGTATAGGGGGAGAGTTTCTTAAAACCATAAGAAACTGAGATGAACAATAGGCTTGAATCCTAAAATATCATCATTGTATGAACTGCCTTTTATTGCACTGATTTTTTTCTTCGTCTTAAATCATCTACTCTCAGAAACTGTATAGGAACTACTCAGTTTCTTCTCAAAAAATTGAGTGTCCAAAAAGTGAAATATTTCTAAGAATATAAATTATTTCTAATGTGAATTTTTTTTCTTTTTTCCTTTCCTTACTTTTTTCCCATTCTTATTTCTAGTTTATTCTCATCAGACCTATAACCCAAAGAATTTGAACTGAATCAGTGTGGCATTGTTGAAATATACTGTTGGACTGAGAGTCTAGATACCTTGTGTTTATCTTTAGTTGCTACCAAATCAGTGTGACATCTCTCTAGTTACTTCCTCTTAAAAGGGTTCAGTTTATCTTTGATAAAATTAGAAGGTTTGAGAATATTGTTTCTAACATCCTTACCGGTTCTAAGTTTTTTATTTTAACCCCTAGGCAGTAAAGTTTCCTTTACAATAAAAGTGATGAATCAAAAGTAAGACTGAATTGTTTAGGCTGTTCAAATATCAGTATCAAAACTTATTATTCATAACAATATTGCTATGTTACATCGATCAATTATTAAAGACAGTCCCAGGAAAAGAAAATGGATACTGATTTTCAAAAAATTTCTTCCTGAAAAGATCTCAGAAGAAGGAAAGAGCGAGTATGATAAGTCTATTACCTTCAGTTTCTCATATTTGATTATAATGGTCATACATGATTGCATGGCATTTCGCATGGATTACTAACAACCTAGCTGGCCCTAAATGTATCAGCTTAAATTAGCCAAGTATATGAAGCTTGCCCATCCTCAAACAGTACTTTATTTTCTTACCCAAGAACAAATGAACACAAAATCAACAGTAAGCTCATTAAAGCACTGTGTCATCTTGTTCAGCATGGCTAATTATAGGAAGAAGTTAAATATTTATGACGTTCCATTTTATTGCTCAAATGATAAAATTTGTTTTAAGTTCTGTTCAGCATAAGAATTATAATGATGATTTAAAAGGCCACTGGTAGCAGTGCTTGATAGTTTTTGATGTGATTATTACTAAGGTCACTGAGCCATTAGAAGCAGATAAAATGGGCTAGAATTTGAAATAGTCTGGAACCTATTATTATAGTATAGGAAATAGACTTAAAAACAAAGGGATTACATACAAAACTTGAGCTCAAATCAATAGTTGCAACCCTTTGCTGGTTGAAGAAAAAAATGTAAAAAGACCATATTCAAAATCCTTTTCACAATTACATGTTATGTTTTACTTGACTTCATATGTATAATTGATATAATATTGCTAGACTGCTCAATGAGTGAGGAAGGTACAGGATGAAGAGAAAGAAATTGAAACTCAAAGTTTTTTTTTTTTTTGTTTTTTTGCAAAACTGGAAGTTAAAGACAATCACAGCTTGTAAAATCTTGTTGGTTTGTCACATTGGCAATCTTCCTATTTATAACAACTAATATGATGTTATAACAACATGTTGTATTGTGATGAGGTAATAACAAAAGACACTTTTTAGAATTTTCTCCATTATGGGAGGTCATTTGGGTTCCATTGCTGATCCAAAAGGATGCTTCAAAAGATCTAAACTAAAGACTTAAAGTGTTTCTTCATCAGACTGTATGAGTTATTTGAGTTACTGTGATTAGAATATTTATCACTTGGTGATGAGTAGTCTTTTAGTGTTCAGCTTCTCCATATTTAGTTTGTTGGTCTTCAGAAGATAATTCATCTCCATACCCAGTACGCAACCCTCTTCCACTTTGGTAGGACCTGCATCTTGTGCTCTTCTGGAATACTCTTCAGAGTTGGCCTCCTCTGCCATATGAGACCTAAGATGATCACTTGATGAAGGTCATAGGGAGAATGAAGGGTGAAGAATCATATGGGAAAAATGTAAAGAAACTAAGAAATTGAAATTGTTTATAAATTTAAGACATGTAAAGAGTTAGTAATTGTGTTTGTAGATAGATAGATTCAGATTCTCCTAAAAATAATATAAAATCTTTCTTTCTCCCCACATTCAATCTGTAAGTCAATTTTCCGGAGCTTTCTCTGCCCTGACTTGATATCCAATTGATTAATTTCAACTAATTTCCCCAATACCTTTAAAAGCAACAATGGTATCTTCCTTACAATCCACTCCCATAAATCCTTTATCCCTAGTATCCCTTTAATAATAAATAGAAAATGATAATAGTCCTTCTGTGTGCATGATATCTTACAAAATGTAAGAATCAAATCTCAAAGCAAAAAAGAGAAGTTATATTAAAACTTCAATAAAAGATGAAGTATTATGAAGAATATAAATGGCATAAATATTGTACTTGATTTAGCATACTTCACACTAGCACTTTGCTCAGAATATCATGTGAACAAAGCAAAGACTGTTTCTTGCTAAGCAGTCAGGAAAATCTCTATAGAGAAGGTGGCATTCAAAAAGATCATTGAAGGATAAATTGGATTTTAATACATAGGTAGAAGGTGGAAGCTATTCCAGAAACAATAAACAATATGATCAAAGCATGAAAATGTGAGTGCACATGTTATTTTTGGAGAATAGCAAGTAGGTCAATTGGTTAAAATGTCAAGTGCATGAAAGAACAAAAAGGAAATAAGCAAAAAGGAAGGAAAGAGGAAAAAAACAAAGAAATAGGAGGACCTTGAATGTCATGCTAAAAAAAAAAAAAACCCTTAGAATTACAGTCAATTCCACGTGTTTTTAAAAGACTCTAATGTTCAGAGACTTTATTCTGTAGTCAAGAGAGATACATTCAGCTAGTGAATTCTCTTTTACTATTCCAATCTAGCAGAAGGGAAAGAGATTATAATAAGAAGAAATATTTCATGGCAGTTATATATAACCCAACTAGATCTCCTTACCCAAAAGTTGTATACAAAATCCAAACCACTAGTGACCCTTTTGTGCTAAAAATCCACAGTAAAATTAAAATATAACTTTTGCCTTCAGTGTTTTATAACAATTCTCATGTTCATATTAATCTAATTTAACTCAAGAAACATTTATTTGGCACTTATTGTGTACAGAGCACTCTTGTAGGTATTGTGGTATATAGATAAAACAATGTATCTGTTCTCATAGAGCTTACAATGTAGTCCAAGTCAAGGTGCAATATAAATTTACACAAAGAACATCAAGATGATATAATAAATATCAAAGAGAGACATAAGGAAAGTATCATTTGGTTACTGAGGAGAAAAAATATCATTATCCAACTGGCATTATTGGAGAGATTGCACGCGCGAGAGAGAAAGAAACAGAGAGAGATAGAGAGAGAAAGAGAGAGAGAGAGAAAGTGCTCCCTGTTAGAAAGAGAATGTCAAATTTTTTATCTCCACAAAAGATCACCAGTAAAAACTTTAGTATGCCTTTTGTCAGAGATTCCTTCCTGAAGTAAAGTATCTCCATTTTTGGAGGATTCCTCAGACTCATTGCCCTACTGAGATAAATATGAATTTTAGTATTTGATAACTCTGTAACCCTCAGAAGGGTAGTAACCAATTCGTTTCTACAAGATCAACAATTTATTAATAAAATTTTATTTAAAATTAATATAAACAAACCTTCGCATGTGATTTCTTAATTGCAGATGAGGATAAGGGAGAAAACTGAGAACCCAAAAATTTTAAAAGCTACATTGAGTGTACAATCATCTAAGAATGAAAAATCATATACCACCTCTCCCTCCACCTTAATTAAGTAATTTACTATCCATACAATAGCTGACCATGATGCCATTTTTGCCCTTACTTAAGGTATGGGCAACATTTTGATGAAAACATGCTTAAAAAGCATGGAAGCAAGCATGAAGCCTTGTTTCACTCCATTGGTGACTGGGAAAACATGAGAGCATAGTCCATTATCTAGAATCTGTGCAAACATGCTGCTTTGAAACCAGCATACAATATTGACGAATTCTCTCAACAATCACATTTTACCATGATCCTCCACAAGTTCTCATGACTAATAATAGTGAAGCATATATAACCTTAGTCAGCTTGATGAACATTTTGTACAGAATTCTGTACTGTTCCTGACACTTCTCTTGGAATTGTAGGATGGCAAATACAATATCAAACATTCCTTAGCCTTTCTGAAACTTTGCTGGTTCTCAGGTAGATAATCACCTTGCACCTTCTTCAACAATGAGATGAACCAAATCAGTTCCAATAGAGCTGTAATGAACTGAACCAGCTACACCTAGTGAAAGAACTCTGGGAAATGAGTGTGAACCACTACATAGAATTCCCAATCCCTCTATTTTTGTCCATCTGCATTTTTGATTTCTTTCACAGGTTAATTGTACACTATTTCAAAATCCGATTCTTCTTGTATAGCAAAAAAAACTGCATGGACCTGTATACATATAAGCATTTAACATGTACTTTAACATATTTAACATGTATTAGTCTACCTGCATCTGGGGGAGGAGAAGAGGGGAAGGAGAGGAAAAATTGGAACAGCTTTTGCAATTGTCAATGCTGAAAAATTATCTATGCATATATCTTGTAAATAAAAAGCTATAAAAAAAAAAAAGAGGCAAGGTCCTCTGTCTCTAAAGTCAGTGCACTCTTTCCACTTGTCCCATGAAGCCTCTCCAAAGAATCTTAACTTTGTTAACCAGACAACATCTGGTTCTTACATGAGATATCCTATAGAAAAGCCAAGATCATGTATTTTAGAACTGAAAGGAGTCCTAGAGAACAATAAATTCATTCATCCTTAAAGCAATAAGCCAAATTATTTATAATCAAATGTACTCAAGATCTGCTAGACTAGACCTATTCTACATCAAGTTCCTACTATAAAACAGCCAGGAAATGAAGTAAAAAAAATTTTTTTTCTCATCATTGACCTCTTGAAAAAGAAGTTTTCAACTCATTACTGCTACATTTAAGAGGAAGGGAGCTAAAACTTTGATTTTTTTTAATATGGGGAACTCAAATAAATTTTTCCTGCCAAAGCTGTTAAAAAAAAAAAAAAAGATAATCACCTTGCAGATGAGGATCAACTTATTAAGATGAATTTTTGCAAGCATATTTCCAGCAATGATTAAGAGGGAGACCTCTCTGTGGTTACCAGGTAATTTATTTCTCTTTCCTTTATAAAGAAGGTCAATGGAACAGCCTTGAACTTCTGGGATCTCACCTTCTCTTTGCCATATAACCTGAAAGATTTCTTCTAAATCTGTTGTAATAGAATCATGAGCAAGTGCTTTGTCACACAAGAAAAGTCTGATAGCATTCAAAACTTCTTTTTCAGTTGGAAGTTTGGATGAAAAGAGATAAACTGCAACCTGAGGTATACAGTCAATGGCTTGACCTTTGGTAGATGATTGTAAAGGGCTGAAACTCTTGAGTTGATGCACTGAGGCCAGACAAACGAGCACTTAAGGGTAATTACCAATTGGACAATACTCTATAAGCATATGCTTGGAAAATGGCCCTTCCTACTATTCTGTGCTGTCTTGATAATTGGTGTATATAGAGAATTGTAGGAGGGATTAGGGGATGGAGTAAGACTAGCCAGGGTCACTTTTGGGCAGGAGATGAAGAGGAGAGGTCATAGAGATTCTGCATCCATCCAATTAACTTCTACCCCTAAAGACCAAGAATAAAGACCAAGGACTTTTGCTTATCCTGACTCCAGCTGATTCTAAGGTATCCAGGGTACTAACTCAGTCTTCATAGATGATGGTCTATTGAAAATAGCATGGAGAAGAAATGAGGAGCCAAAATAGCAATAGTAATCATAAAAAGAATTTTGTAGCACATTTCTCTGATAAAGCTTCATATCTCAAACATTTAGGGAACTGAGTCAAATTTATTTTAAAAAATAATAATAATAAGGGCCATGAACCAATTGATAAATGACCAAAAGATATGAACTATGCTTAAAGGGCTATAAAATCATGCATATCCTTTGACCTAATAGTACCGCTACTAGGCATAAATTCTAAAAGAGATTTAAAAAAATAAAAAGGATCTACATGTAAAAAAAATTTTGTAGCAACTATTTTTTTCAGGGGAAAATGGGAACTGAGGAGATGTCATCAATTTGGGAATAGGTAAGTAAATTGTGATATGTGGTTATGATGGAATATTATTGTTATATGGGAAATGATGAACAGAGTGCTCTTAGAAAAACTTGGAAATTCTTTGATGAATTCAAGCAAAATGAAAGTACTGTATACAAAATAATAGCAATATTCTGGGATGATCAACTGTGAATGATTTTATTTTTCTCAGCAATACAATGAACTATAACTTCTCTGAAGGACTTATGATGAAAATTCCTAACCCAAAGAATTGCCTATACTCAGAGAAGCAACTGAATGTATCACAATACAAATTAAAGTGAGATTGCTTGCTCTCACTCTCATGCACACTTTCTCTCTCTCTCTCTCTCTCTCTTGCTCTCTCTCTTCCTTATACACACACACACACACACCCCTTATTTTTCTTAAATTTTTTTTTAGGGGAAAGACCTATGTTTTCTTTCACAACGTGGAAATATTTTGTGGAAATGTTTTGAATAACTTCACATGTGGTTACTTAATGGGGTTTGGGGTGGAGATAAGGGAGAGAATGTGGAACTCAAAGTTAAATATATATATATAAAGTTGTTTTAAATATAACTGGGAAAAATAAAAATATTAAATAAATTATTTTTTAAGTAAGAAAATGCTATGGAAATGTTTAGTCCATTTGTCAAGAATCATGTCTTCATCACTAATCAGTGTAACTCCATCAGTATGAGTAGTTGAAATACACCATAGGGCTTTAGCTCATAAATGCTTCAGTAATATGATATGAATATGAATGATATGATAATATGAAATGCTTCAATAATATGATGCTTCAGAGCATCATAAAAGCTCTTTGGATTGCTACTATTAGTGTAAAAGTGAGTTTTGTCTGCCCTCTTACTGAGCTAAGAATCTTGTATTCCTCTAAGATTTCCTTGAACTTTACTTCTGATGGAGTTAAATGCTTCCTTCTTAGAGATTGGTAAATTATCTCACTGGTAAATCCTGTGAAATTTTTGTTTTTTATTTGCCAGCTTTTAAATTCCCCCATCACTTTTATCAACTTTGGGGAAAGTTCTGGCCCAGATGGATAACTATGGTATTGTATACCAAATTTCTGAAAGCTGTCCATTCCATTTCTGTTCCACCATTACCAACCATATGTTGACTCAGCTTCGATCCATATTAACCAAAAATTGTTCATGTATAGAGAAGCACTGAGACACTAAGTCTTCTGGTAATTATCTTGTTTTGGGGCCACTGTCTTCATTAAATGTGAATATTTGCTTGGAGAGAATAAGTATGCAATTGGTCCAGCACTCTGTGCCATGCATGCCACCTTCATGACTTATATGTCTTTTTCTCCTTGTAATGACATAGTCTATTAAGTGCCAATGTTTGCTTCAAGGGTGTATCCATGAAGTTTTATTGCATTTAGGTAAGTGGAAGAATGTTGGTGATGAGCAGATCATGAAATGTATAAGTATTCAGTTGATGTTTCTGACTTCATTCCTCCCAGAACTCTCTGCTGTGTCTGATAGTCTGTACCTATAGTGGTGTTAAAGTCTCCTGGAATTACAATCTTGAAGTTTTTCAGTACATTGATGATGAGGCTCTTCAGATATTCATAAATTTTTTCTTTGATTCATCAGAGTTTGTTGTGGTGGAGAATACACACTGATGGTAGTAGCATGGCAATCACATTATAATGAGAATGCCCACTCCTTTTGGGAAACATAAAAAGCTTGTAGACTAAATTTGTTTTGTTTATGAAACCAATACCAGCTTAACAGCATTCCCCATCACTGTGTCCATCCCATAAAAAATGTGCATCCATCTCCAACTTCAGTAAGCTAGACTTCATTTCCCAGCCTTGTTTCACAAAGGACTGCTATTTGGATATGATTCTGAGTTTTCTTTCAACAGAACTGGTTATATTTCAGATCTAATGGATTTCATGTTGTTCTTAAAGTGTATACATATTTCATATACCAATGCTGAATGGAATCATCTTCACAAAAAGTTTTTGTACTTTTTTATATTTTGACTACAGAGTAGGATTTTCACTTGTTATAGTAAATAGACCAGGGTTAAATTAGGTAAAACAGAATTTGGGGGCCTCTTTCCTACCGTCTTTCCCAAGACAGGAGGGGAGCAGTATCTGAGATTGCTCAGATACCCAGGGAACTGTCAAGTCCCACTGCTGCTTCAGTCAAGTGAGAGAAGAACTGTATGGTTTGGGCTGCCTAAATGGCAGGGTTAAAAATATAGCTCCTGAAGTGAGCAGAACTAAGAGAAATATTGTATACAGAAATAAGATAATGTGATGATCAACTGTAATGGATTTGGCTTTTTTCAACAATGAGGTGATTCAAGGCAATTCAATAGACGTTTTGGAAAGTATCTAAGGAGAGAACTATGGATACTGAATGTAGATCAAAGCATAGTATTTTCACCTTTTTGTTGTTTGCATGCTTTTCTTTCCTTTCTTGTTCATTTTTCCCCTTTTTGATCTGATTTTTCTTGTGCAGCATGACAAATATAGAAACATGTTTAGAAGAATTGCATATTTTTAACCTATACCAGTTTGCTTGCTATCTTGGGGAGAGGGAGATAGAAAAATTTGGAACACAAGGTTTTTACTATTAAAAAAAAAAAAAAGAAAAGAAAAGAAAACATAAGTCCCGGTGTATCCGCACTGGTTGTTTCATCACTTGCCTGTAGTCATGGAATGTTGAGGCAGGAAAATGGTAAAATGGCTTGGATGGTATTTTTTGATATGCATATACAATTCAAATTTAAGTGAGGCAGAATTACAAAAAGTCATCAGCCTCACTTACTTTTCCAGGGTCATTAGAAACCAGTGAAAAGACAAAAGTCAAGACAACTGACAATGGCTCGGTATTATAGATTGGCATTTTTTCATGTCTAACTGAGCTCTAATAGTTTCACAGCACCTATTCAACTGCCTTAATAATTATTGTAATAAATTATTGTCATCCACACGATAAGAGAATTTTCAATAATAGAATTCAATAAGAGAAATTTTCACCAGCTTGGAATGGACACCCCTCTAACTCACTATGTTGAGATGTCTTGGGTATTCTCAACCTAGTTTATCCCATATGCCAAAATGGTTTACCTGGGTGTCAACTGCTCATGCCACAGCTTCTTGGTACCACAGATGAGATGTAGATGAATCAGGTGGACTCCAACGATGGAAAGCAGTCCAGGAAATAGCTCAGCAGTCCCCAAATCATAGGTGTTGGTCTTCCCAGATACCCAAGCCCCAATTCATCATTATTTGGGCCCTGATTGACTCAGAATGAATGTAAATAGCAATTGTTTTATTTCTGCATGAAATCCTGAAGGTCTTCCCCTTCCTCAACTTTTACCTAACTTTAACCATGGAATGAATGCACTGCTTCAGTCAAATTGACATCCATTGAAAACCTTAACTTAAAAAGACCAAAGTCTTCTTCTGCATCTAGGGCCATTTCCAGTCATGCTGATCAATATCTTGACACTGAACCCAGTTAGCTCTGGAGACAGAATGTGGTCCACTCTTACTTAAATCCAACTCGTAGGCATCACCTCCCTGATGTCAAGATCCTCTTCCAGAATGAAGGACAAACAACAACATTCCATTTATAAAAAGAAGTTAATGATCCTGTTAAACACATGTGGAAAAATCTATACAGAAGATATATTTAGATTATATTTGGAGTTTTTGTTTTATTTTGTTTTGTTCCTAGAATGAATTCTTCTTGGGGATATAATGAGCCTAAAAGAGAGAAAAAAACCCTTTGGGGTTTAGCCGACAAGATCCATCTGGTCTGTGTGAACTATCTTGGGATGCCTTATACCTCAAATCACAAATGCGTTAACAATGAAAGGAAACAAAATCCATACTCTCCAGAATGTTTTCTGACTGCCTGTACCAAATTACTACTTTGTACAGTGATGTATCCTGGGAAAACCAACAGTTTATCAAATTATAGGACCATCATCACTTTTTTTAAAAAGTGCAATATTTTTTCAAGAATTAAGGAAGAGGATTTTTCATTCACTCTAAGAGACAGCACAATCATTTACCTAAGGTTAAAAAGCTTAGCTTAATTTTCAAGGTAGACATTTAAGCTAACTAAAATCACTTTGTGAAAAAGCTAACCTCCTGGCTGTCCTCCACATACTGCAATTTTCTCTATACATTCATATTATTCCCTACCATTTGTTCAAGAGCTATCCTCTGGCATGGTTATCCCCAGTTGATCTTCTTTAACATGCCTTTCTCTATGGAAAGAAAAATCTTTTTCAGTTCATTAGGAAAGTTTCAAAGAACTCAACTCATTTAAATGAAATGAAAAAGCAATTTTAACAAAAGTCAGGATTTTCAATGTAACATTTCAAAAACATGAATTAATTAGACTTTACAATATTATTAAATGTTAATAAATTTCTCTTCCCCCCCAAAAAAAATTGCAAATTTGAGAGGAATAATCCCATTAAGAAAACTGTATTAAAATGGTTTGTTTTGTTTTGTTTTTTTTTTAAGCCAGGTGTTGATGGGGAGCTAAGTTAATGGAAAACTATAGAGATATTCAAGAATTCTATTTTTTATTTTAAAACTCAAATGGGGAAACTTTTAAAGGAGAATTTATAGCTGAGCTAGAAGAAGGAAACACTTCTTACTGGCTCTAGAAAGCAGATGACTCACAGGAACAACATTGGGAAGAGTTTGTGTATATGAATACAGCGCTCTTACTGAGTGGGGTCAGATATTTTCCCTATTCCCTTTAAAGCACTCATTTAAACTAATACTATTCTTTCTTCTATGCTTTGTCTTAATTTCTTGCTATTTTTTCAATTACTAAAGAGTGTTAGGAAATATAATAATGATTTTAGTCTCACAGAAATTGATTATAGATTTATGGGGGAAAATATTTTGAATTTGCTATGGTCCAAAAATGACTCTTCCTAAGTATAAAATATTTATTAAAAGCTCATAGGATGCAAACTACTATGCAAAATATATGAAAGTTGCGATATTCCAAGTGTTTTTACTAAACAATATTTGTCCCATTTGCTTTGTAAATTTTAAATTTATAAATCAAATACTCGTGCTTTTCTCCTTCTTAGGCTTTGGGAATTCTCCCCAATTTATTCCAGAATGATCATATTGGCTGTGTCTAATGAAAAGTTCACAAATGTCTTATCAACATTTCTAGATGTGTGTAATTGGCATCAGGTGCTTAGTCTTTTTTAATTATTCCCTTTTCCATCTGTTCAGTATCTTACTGCTCATCTATCATCCTCAAGAAATTGATCCCAGACTTAGATGAATTTCTCTAACCTCTTTCTCATGACTGGCAGAAACAGAGCAGTTAGTAACCTCTCTAGTATTTATTCACACTTTCACAGCCTGTTTGCCCTTTCTTTTTTAGCCAAATTTAATATGATAATAATTTGGGTTTTAAATAACAAGGAAAAGAAATTATCCACAAATGATTACTTCAGGGAGTCTGTCTATTACTCTATAATTTTTTTTAAATTTTAATTTACTCTAGATATTTTTAAAAATAGAACTGTTTGAAAAATCATAATATCCAGCCAAAAAAAAAAAAAAAAGGAACTAGTCTTAAAAAACAAGAAAAGTCATGCTTGGTCATAAATCAGGAAGTGTGTGATTTTTTTTAAATTGGGATTTCAGAGAGAGAGAGTTAATTCATAATAATAAAGCTGCATTATTACAGTCATGTTGTCCTTAGAAGAAAGAAGTATGGGTTGATCCACTGTGATGCCCACCCAATACATAGAGCAAAGGATAGGCATGAGAGATAGGAAGAATACTGGTGTAGGTGTGCAGAAATTGCTTAAGACGAATTATAATTTCACCACTAATCACTGCTCCTCTTTTATAGGCTATTTCCCTAACTCTTTTGTATTACATTTTCCCATTTTTATTTTACTGAGACAATTGGGGTTAAGTGACTTGCCCAGGGTCACCCAGCTAGAAAATGTTAAGTTTCTGAGGCTAGATTTGAACTCCTAGCTGCCCCAACTTTCCCCATTCTTATGAATTTCTTCTCACTCCAAATATAATAGTCCCTCGACTACCAGTCTGTCTCCACTATCTATCATACTATACAACTCATAGGATCATAGGACCAATGATTTAGAATTGGAAGAGACTCAGAGGTCATATAGCCCTATATCCCCATTTTATAAATAAAAAAACAACTTAAATGACCTGCCCAAGTTCACAGATAGAAAATACCTGAGCCATGATTCATCCACATTTCTTTTGACTCCAAATTTAAATATATACATACACATATGTATGTGGAGAGAGAGAGAGAGAGAGATTGCTGAAGCAAATGGGATTTAAGTGACTTGCTGAGGGTCATATAGCTAGAAAGAATTAAGTATCTGAGTTTGGATTTGAATTCAGGTCCTACTAATGTCAGAGCCAATGTTCTATCTACTGTGCCATCTAAGCTGCCCTTCCAAAAAACTTTTAGTGTTCTATTACTTTATATTTCATTAAAAATAATTTCTTGTATGTATAGAGTAAAGCTTAGTAAAATTAATTAACTCCAGGGTTTCGTTCTTAGTAAAAATTACACAAGAAATAATTTTTCATCATCTCTAGTAGGTGATTCAAGTACAGTAAATGTTGTGGTTGTGCCCCTTTATTTTTGATCTTCAAATTATACAAATCTATGTAAATTAGTTGTTGCCTCTAGGCTTCTGACACTCTGCCAATTTAAAGCCTGCAGGGTTTCCATGCTTAGAGATACCTCTAGCATAAACATTATAGAGGATGTGTATCAAATTACCTCAGCACAACCTGTTCTAAAACTAGTGTATCCTCATCAGAAATGGCTAAAGCCCACCAGCCTCTCAATTTATGTGCATAGTCTAACAACTTGAGGAGAGACTTGGAAGTGATATCCATTCCCAAGTTAGTCAGTCTCTGGTACACTCTTAGATCAGAAACGTGTTAATTCCTTGTGGTTTGTGGCAAGTCTCCTTTGGTGTAAAATGAGAATAGTATCTCCAAACCTCAAGTGGATGTAAGGGGTCTTATTTAGCATTCATAAAAAAAATTTAAGACCCTTGAGGAAAGAGTTTAAACACCTATAAAGCTCTGATCTTCTTAACACTGAATATTTTACTTCTGTGATTATTGGCTATAAAAAGACTTGGCAACTACAGGGAACTAAGTTGTTTGTTTTTTAGTTAGAAAAATATGTAATTTTTTATTCTCACTATTTTATACTTGTGTGGTTTAATATAAACTGGTATATTTCTATCTCATTGAATATCTTTAAAGAAAATGGGAGAACAAAATGTTTGGAGACTCTCTATTAAAGCTTTTTCTTTTCTTAATTTATCCATTGGATAATTTATTAGGCAATATCAACATTGTGAAATCCATGTTATCTCTTAGGGATAGAAATCAAATACTCTGCCACCAGGAGGGTTGATTGAATTAGGATTTATAAGGGTTTAGCATGAGAGGTCATAAATACCTGCCCTAAGTATAATCACTATTAAAAACAGATCAAGTTTAATCCAAATCTTTGCAAGCTACTATTGTAGTAGCCTATGATTCGCATAAGTTTACACAATTCTTTTACCTTCCTGAGTCCTTTGTATTGAGTCATTGTATTGCTGGGATGAGCTAAATCATTCATAGCCGATTATCACATAATTTTGTTGTTACAGTGTGAAATATTTTGATTCTGCTTATTTCACTTTGCATTAGTTCGTGTCCAGGTTTTTTTTTTTTTTCTGAAATCTATCTGTTCATCCTTCCTTATAGCACAGTTACCAAGTATTTATTAACCAGTTGTGCCATTCCTAGAAAAGAAACTCTACAATTTTTTCCACTGTAAAGATGGAACCATAATCACTTCACAACTCTCAGATTGACTAAAATAACAGGGAAAGATAATGATAAATGTTGTAGGGAATGTGGGGAAAATTGGGACACTAATGTATTGTTGATGAAGTTGTGAAATGATCCAGCCATTTTGAAGAGCAATTTAAAACTATGCCCTAAAGGCTATACAACTATGTACAACCTTTGATCCAGCAGTATCTCTACTGGGTCTGTATCCCAAAGAGATCATAAAAGAGGGTAAAGGACCCATATGTACAAAAATGTTGCAACTCTTTTTGTAATGACAAGAAACTAGAAATTGAGTGGATGACTATCAGTTAAGAAGTGGCTGAAAAAATTGTGATAGGAATATAGTGGAATATTATTGTTCTATAGGAAATGATGAACATAACGAACAAGATCGTAAATAAATTAGAGGAACATAGGATAGTTTACCTCTCAGACTTGTAGAAGAGGAAGGAATTTGTGACCAAAGAAGATCTAGAGATCATTATTGATCACAAAATAGAAAATTTTGATTACATCAAATTAAAAAGCCTTTGTACAAACAAAACTAATGCAAACAAAATTAGAAGGGAAGCAACAAACTGGGAAAACATTTTTACAGTTAAAGGTTCTGATAAAGGCCTCATTTCCAAAATATATTAAAAAATTGACTCTAATTTATAAGAAATCAAGCCATTCTCCAATTGATAAATGGTCAAAGGATATGAACAGACAATTTTCAGATGATAAAATTGAAACTATTTCCACTCATATGAAAGAGTGTTCCAAATCACTATTCATCAGAGAAATGCAAATTAAGACAACTCTGAGATACCACTACACACTTGTCAGATTGGCTAAGATGACAGGAAAAAATAATGATGAATGTTGGAGAGGATGTGGGAAAACTGGGACACTGATGCATTGTTGATGGAGTTGTGAACGAAGCCAACCATTCTGGAGAGCAATCTGGAATTATGCCCAAAAAGTTATCAAACTATGCATACCCTTTGATCCAGCAGTGCTACTACTGAGCTTATATCCCAAAGAAATACTAAAGAAGGGAAAGGGACCTGTATGTGCCAAAATGTTTGTGGTACCCCTTTTTGTAGTGGCTATAAACTGGAAAATGAATGAATGCCCATCAATTGGAGAATGGTTGGGTAAATTGTGGTATATGAATGTTATGGAATATTATTTTTCTGTAAGAAATGACCAGCAGGATGAATAAAGAGAGGCTTGGAGAGACTTATATGAACTGATGCTAAGTGAAATGAGCAGAACCAGGAGATCATTATACACTTCAACAATACTGTATGAGGATGTATTCTGATGGAAGTGGATATCTTCGACAAAGAGAAGATCCAACTCAGTTCCAATTGCTCAATGATGGACAGAAACAGCTACACCCAAAGAAGGAACACTGGGAAATTAGTATAAACTGTTTGGATTTTTGTTTTTTTTCCCAGGTTATTTTTATCTTCTGAATTCAATTCCCCCTGTGCAACAAGAGAACTGTTCAGTTCTGCACACATATATTGTATCTAGGATATACATATTTAACATGTATAACATGTATAAGACTTCTTGCTATCTAGGGGAGGAGGTGGAAGGGGGGAAGGGAAAAGTCAGAACAGAAATGAATGCAAGGGATAATGTTGTAAAAAATTACCTAGGCATATGTTTTGTCAATAAAAAGTTATAATAATAAAAAATATATATAAAGAAAGAAATGATGAACAGACTGATTTCAGAAAAGCCTAGAAAGACTTACATGAATGATGCTAAGTGAAGTGAGTAGAAACACAAGATTACGTGATGATAAACTATGATAGACTTAGTTCTTCTCAGCAATACATTGATCCAAGACAATTCCAAAAGACTTGGAATGAAAAATGTCATCTGGGAGAGAACTGTTAAGAATGAAGGAAGATCAAAGCATACTATTTTTACCTTTTTAAAAATTTATTTGCTTCTTCTTTCTTGTGGTTTTCCTCTTTTGTTCTGATTTTTCTTTCACAACATGACAAATATGGAAATATGTTTTAAATGATTGTACATGTATAACCTATATCAGATTGCTTGCTGTCTTGGAGCATGTAAGGGGGGGAGGGACAGAAGAAAATTTGGAATTAAAAATCTTACAAAAAATTAATGTTGATAAAGAATGATACCATAGCAAATTAGAAAAACAAAGGATAGTCTAGCTCTCAGATCTGTGGAGAAGAAATGTGTGGCTAAGGAAGAACTAGAGTATATTATAGAATGCAAAATGGATAATTTTGATTATATTAAATTTAAAAGTTTTTGTATAAACAAAACCAATGCAGACAAAATTAGAAGGAAAGAGTAAACTGGGGAAAATTTTTTCATAACCAATGGTTCTTATAAAGACCTCATTTATAAAATATATAAAGAATTGACTCAAATTTATAAGAATACAAGCCATGATCCTATTGATAAATTGTCAAAGGATATAACCAGACAATTTTCAAATGAAGAAATTACAATCATTTCTAGTGGTATGAAAAAAAAATACTCTAAATTACTATTTGTTGTGGGCCAGAACTCTGTATTTGAAACAAGGATTCTTACAAGGTGTTAAATCAGTGGAATTGATAATACAATGGTTATCTAGTTTAGCATGATGATTAATAGTTCTCTAGTTCAGTACATATACTTAGTACTTAATATAGTTCTACAAGATTCACACCTATGATAATGTAATTAAAATAGAGCATATAAGCTGGGACAAACTCAGAGCCAGATTCATTCATCCCATCTCACACCACTGTAGTAGCAGGGCTCTCCTCCTTCTCTTTTCCACTAAAACCAAGACTCTAGAAGGCTTCAAGAAAATTAGCCCCTGGGGACCCAGGCAAGGCAACTAGATTGTGAAGGAGATAATAAAGGAAACACCTGGCTATTCTCCTAATGATTAATCTGCTGAAAGAAGGCTGCTCCAGAGACCTCCAGAAAACCAACCAAGAACACTACAACTATTGGTCAGAGAAATGCAAATTAAGACAACTCTGAGGTACTACTACACACCTCTCAGATTAGCTAAAATTACAGGAAGATAATGATGAACGTTGGAGGGTATGTGTGAAAACTGGGACACTAATGCATTGTCAATGGAGTTGTGAATTGATCCAAGCATTCTGGAGAGCAATATGTAACTGCCCAAAGGTCCATCATACCCTTTGATCCAGCAGGGTCTCTACTGGGACTGCATCTCAAAAAGATCATAAAAAAGGGAAAAGAATTTATGTATGTAAAACTGTTTGTGGCAGCCCTTTTTGTAGTGGCAAGGAAGTAGAAACTGAGTGTATATGCATTAGTTGAAGAATGGCTGAATATGTTATGGCATATGAATGTTATGGAATATTATTGTTCTATAAAAATGATCAGCAGGATGATTTCAGAGAGGCCTGGAGAGACTTACATGAACTGATGCTAAATGAAGTGAGTAGTACTAGGAGAACATTATACACAGCAACAGCAAAATTATGTGATGATCAATTCTAACGGATGTGGCTCTTTTCAACAATGAGATGATTCAGGACAGTTCCAGTGATCTTGTGAGAGAGCCATCTGCATCCAGAGAGAAGACTGTGGGGACTGAGTATGGATCATAATATGGTATTTTTACTTTTTTGTTTTAGTTTGCTAGCATTTTGTTTTCTTTCCCATTTTTTTGAGCTGATTTTTCTTGTGCAGCATGATAATTGTGGAAATATGTACAGAAGAATTACACATGTTTAACATATATTGGATTGCTTGCCATCTAGGGGAAGAGGTGGGGAAAGGGGGGAGAAAATAATTTGGAACACAAGGTTTTGCAAGAGTGAATATTGAAAATCATCTATGAATATGTTTTGAAAATAAAAAACTTTAATAAAAATGTTGAAAGTTATCTTTTACATGTAATTAGAAAAATAAAATACTATTGAAAATATCTGAATAGAGAAATTTTTTTGTCCTGTGCCTTTATTTTTTAGAAATAAGTATGCTATTTACAATTGTATCTGTATGGGGGAGGGTAAAAATATTTTCTTCTGTGTTAAGTTTGGGTTTAATAATAATGAACCAGTAAGGATAGAAGCAGGGTCTTTAAAAAATAAAAGTATTGGGATAGCTAGATGTCACAGCAGATAGAGCCCTGGCACTAAAGTCAGGAGGATCTGAGTTCAAATGCAGTCTCTGACATTTAAGTCTTCCCAGCTGTTTGACACTGGGGCAAATCACTTAACTCCAATTGCCTCACCAAAAATAAGAAGAGAAGTTTACCTTTAAGGGAGAGAAAGGCATACCTATTTCTAGGTAATAGAACAAGAATCAAATAAAAATATCTTGAAGAGGAGGTATCTTTTACTCTTAATAGCATAATGAAATACTGAAAAAAAAAATCAGCTACTGACAAAAAGGAAAATCTCTTGTGCAAAAGGTTCACTTAGACTTTATGTGGTCAAAAACTCAATCCTACTTTCCACTGAACTTTAATGCTTAGAATGATTTGTTGCTGTTGTTGTTGTTTTGGTATATGGAATATTGGACTTGTTTAAGGAATGTCAAACTCCATCCATTGATATAGATTGGAAACTCATTTGATTTTCATCTTCTTACTGTTATCTATAAGGCAAAGTGATTTGTCCATGGTTATATAATTATTATGAAGCCAAATGAAGAACTTAAACTCAATAATGATTTTGGGATGATCTCCAATGTTTTTTTTTCCCTAGCTCTAAGTCTTTAATGTCATGACCCAGATCTTTGTCTTCAAGGTCAGTCCTCTTCATTGAATCATGCTGTTTCCTCTTCCAGATTTTTTTAAGTATTTGGGAGTGTTCCATCCCTCTCTACTGGAGCTTACCTTCAGTCTTCCAATTCCAAATTACATATTCTTTCTGCCAGGACCTTGGAATCACTGTGCATGGGAGAAGAGTACCAAGTTGTACAGTAAATGGGGATTCTAGGGTTCCCCAAAATGATATTCATGGCACTAACTGCTGCCTTTGGAGTCAGGAAGACTTGCTTTTAAATTCCACCTCAAATTTTATCTAGTTATGAGGCTTTCCACAAATCACTTAATCTCTATGAGATAGTTTCCTCATCTATAAAAGACTCAGGCAGTCTACCCCAAGTCAAGAAGCACATGTTAAATGCTAGGCTCTGTCCTAAGCAATAAAAACACAAAAAAAGCAAAGATGTTCCCTGCCCTCAAAGAGCTTATCATCTAATGGGGAAGATAACACATAAAAAGAAGCTGAAAAGGAAACAAAAGGAGAGGATGGAATTGAGACTGGATGAACTGAAACATCTTTAATGTCTACCTTCTACTTTCTCCAATCAGAGGGAGAGAGGGAAGGATCCAGGGGCAGGAACTACTGAGGAAAGGGGTATGAATTATAGAATAGATGTAATTAAAGAGAACAGAGAAAGGCTTCTTGAGGGGAAAAAATATATTTTGCTAGAATTTGAAAGAAATATAAAAGAAAACAAAGAGAATTCCATGAATGGAAAACAATCAGTAAAAATACCTGGAATCAGGAGTTAGAGTATTTTGTTCAAGGAATATCAAAGCCAGCATTATTGGATCACAAAATGCATGGTAATAAGTAAAGAATAAGAAGACTAGAAAAGAATAAGAACAAGCCAGGTTATGAAGAACTTTTTTTTTGCCAAGCAGAGAATTTTATTTGATTTATTTAATTTATTTAAATTTATTTATTAATTAAATTTATTTAATTGAAAGGTGATAGGGAGCCAGTAAAATATATAGAAAGGGAGTTACAAAGGTCAAATCTGAGCTTTAGCAGTAGGCTATTGGAATAATCCAGGTATGATATAATGAGGATTTGTAACAAGATGGGCAGCAATATCAGAGGAGAGAAAGTGAGTAAAATGAAAGCTGTTAGGAAGTGATAAAAATGAAAGCTGTTAGTAAAATGATCATATTTGGCAACAAATTAGACATGGAAGAAGATGAAAGAGAATGAGAACATTGAGGATGATCCCTAGATTGTGATCTTGTCTGATTTGGAGGATTAGGGGTGCTCTTGACAATAATGAGCAAGTTTAGAAGGAAGAAAAAATAAGTTGTTTTGAGAAATGTTGAGTTTAAGGTATTTATGGAACATTCAGTATAAGGTGTCTAATAAACATTTAAATATTTGTGTCTGAAGGTTAGGAGAGAAGTTAGCAAATCTTAAACAAGCAAATCTAAGAATCATCTGCATAGAGATGATAGTTGAATGCATAGGAGCTTTTGGAGATCACCAAACAAAATAGTATATAATAAACAGAACCCAGGACAAAGCCTTAGGATGGCATCCACCATTATTATTGAGTGAACTATATGAAGATCCCATAAAAGGCATTGAAAAAGAGAAAGTGGATAGGAGGAGAACCAGGGGACAACAATGCAAAGAAATGCAGAGAGAAGAGGATATCCAGGAGAGGGTTTTCAAAACATCAAAGACTGCAGAAACAAAAGGAAAGATGAAGATTGAGAAAAGGTCAGTGGATTCTTCAATTACACACTGTTAACTTTGGAGGGATCAGTTTTGATTGAATGACAAGATTTGGAGCTATTGATTATAGATGGCTTTCTGAAGTAGATTAATCAAAAATAAAAAAGATATATGCGACAACATATAATGGGAATTTAGTGAGGGTATTTTGTGGATTGGTAGAGTCATAGTTATGTTTGTTAACAATAAATAGGCAGCCAGTAGATAGGGAAATATTGAAGCTAAGTGAGATAGTGACAATAGCAGGCACTCTTTTGGAAAAGAATTGATAGACTGGGATGACATATAGATATAGTGGTTTGTCTTGGCAATAAAGGCTACTTCTTCATGTAAGATAGGTATGAAGAAGTGAAAGTAGTAGAAAACATCTAAGAGATATGAAATCAAGAGGAAAGGAGAGAGAGAACTTCCTGCAAATGACCTCATTTATTTTCTGTGAAATATGAAGCAATGTCCTTAGTTGAAAGGGTAGAGGAAAGGCAAGTCATGGAAAGATTGAGAAGAGGTGAATAGATTTGGAAAAGCCACTGTAGTAAATGGAACAACAAGTCAATTAAAGAGATATAAAAGAATTGTCTTGCTATAATGAAAGATTAGTTGAGATTATGTAATTTAGATTTGAAGTAGACCTAGTCAAAACAATATCATGATTTTCTCAAACTTTGTTCAGCAGTACATGAGTCAGAGTAAAAGATTAATAATAGGATAAGACAGTAGGATAGAGAATGGAGAGTTGAGGGCATTGTACAGTTAAAGTGATTCATCAAATAGTCAAGATGGGGGAAGGAGAAGCATGTAAATAGTATAGAAATTACAGCATAGAAAAGAACTGAGGACTGAAAGTCATAGTAAAGATAAAGAATAGGCTTAGGGGATTCAAGGCAGAGGGAGAGGTAGAATTATGATTTTTATCAGAGAAGTAGATTTCAGATGGATATGGAAGAAGTATATTCATGACTAATGGCAAGATGAAGGATATAACTATAAATTATAACTGAGGCGAAGTAGAGGAGTAGATCATGGGAAATTAGTAAACTGAGAGGGTATGAGTTATAGAGTAAATGTGGTCAAAGAGGACTGGAAAAGGCTTCTTGAATAACAGATTTTAAAAGAAATTTAGAAAAACAGAGAAAATGACCTGGGAAATGGGAAGTAAGGGAGTTTGAGGGACTGTTATTGAATAGTTTAAAGAATCCTAGTATGAAGGAAGGAGGTGTGGAAGAAAGACTGGGCCATACACTAAAATCTATAGAGAAAGAAAAGTATTATTCTGAAGGTCAGTTGAGAGCAAATACTATAATTTTCATTGGATCATGGCTATGGATTGAGTTGTGGTGTTCTCTTCTTTTTTATAATATAATGGTTCTCTGGGAGCAGTTTTCTTGGGGAGATTTTCTGCAGGCAGTTTTAGTTTCAGTTCAGAGTAATAATCACCTCAAATACAGCCAGCTGATAAAATCCAAACATTTATTTTCTCCTTCCAAGTCTTGTCTCTTTCCTTGGGGCCAGTTAGCTTTCTTAGAGGTCTCTCTCCCTCCTTAGTTCCAAGAGCTCTTGCAGCTTGTTTTTTAGCTCTTCCAGCTTCTGCCTTTAGCTCAACTCCAACTCAATCTCCACTGACTAACTGACTGACTGACTGAAGCTCTTTTTATGCTTTTTTAGAGGTATAAACTCAAAGGTTGACTCCTCCTCTGAGAGTGGGATTATAGAAGGTGTGAATTCACAAAGTTACAAAGTTAACTTTGTGTATCTCCCTTACTTGTGAATTCCAGTGTGTGAGCTCTAATGTGTAAACTCTTAAAGGTACAAACCCAAGAACACAAGCATTGCTTCCATCAATTCCATTGAGTTATCACCTTGTTTCAAGTTCTGGCTCATATCATTGAGTGAATCCAGAAGAAGAAGGATCCTGAAGGATGGTGGTAGAGGGAGAATCTGGAATTCTCCATTGAGAAACAAGGAGTATTTCTAACACAGACACACACACACACACACACACACCAGTGATCAAGGGAATGAGTGAAAGTATACCCAGTGCTACAAAAGGGAGTCCATAAATTTTCTGTCATCAGGAGGCAGCTACATCTAAAAACCTTATCATGGAAAGAATAAGCAAAGAAAAGATTTAACATGAAAGCAGATTCATTCCTATAGAACCTGCATCCTAGAAAACACTATGGAAGAGGAAGGTAGATTTGAATTTGTGACATTGGTGGGAGAGGACAGAAGTTGAGTGAGGTCAAAGGAGATAAGACATTAGCCAAGGGGAGATGGAGAGGTTTAAATGATAATAGGAAGGGTTCTAAGTGACTGAGACAGGGAAGTTATGACTAGGTGGGAGTTTGTTAACGTTGAGGAATCAATTCAGATAGATTATTGACATCCCCAGGGGTTTAGCCCCAAAGTAGCCCCTACTTCTTAGGGCAGTAATCAGTTTATGAGAGTGTATGATGAGAGCTGATGAAATGTCATTTCTCCCCTTTCTCTGAAGGCAAGAGGAGGCCATTCAAGAAAACAAATCTGAAGTGGCATAATAACTCCTACCTCATAATATTGTACATCAAATGAGATGATGTGTGAAAAATATTCTGCAGACCTCAAGGGACAATTTGAATGAAGATTATTATCACATCATCATCACCACAATCATCATCATCACTTAATTTCTCAAAAGTTATGCAATTTTGAAAACTAAAAACATTCTTTCATTTTTTAATTTATTTGATTTGGTTTTATTCTATTTTTGCTTAGCCTGTGTTGTATCTTAGTCATCTCCCTAATAAAAAATGATGATATATATCTTAAGAGTATGAAGGATTCAAAATTGGTTTTTAAATTATATGGAAATGAGTTTGTCCAAAAACTAGAGATCCCAAAGGAGAAGGGATGACTATTGCCAAAACAATGCCCTTTTTCTAACTAAGATAACTTGTCCAAAGTGTGTATAATCTAGATGCCAGTTACCTTTATTTTTGTTTCATACTTGTCATACTTCTAAGTACACCAGAATGTCTCACATACAAATTAAATGAGAAAATAGGGGTCATAATTAAACTGAATAGACTGAGAGAAAAACCTGTTAACTAAATCCCAATTTGCATACTATTATGCATGGCATTCAGGCTTGAGGAAGAACAATGGACATAATTGGAGGATTATACTATGGTTTGAATTTCATATGGATCATTTGATATTCTATCTGGGCTGCTAGCAAGTCATGTTGCATCAGATCAAATCCTGATTTCATTTCTGAATTGCTAAAAACCCTATTGTTACATCCTCTCCTCTTGCTTCTTCATTACAGGGATGTAATCTCAGGAAGTGGCCCCAAGAGCTTGATGCCTGGCTGCTTATGTGCCTGTATTTTATATTGTTCCATTGTTACAGAACAGTACCAGTTAATAGGAAAATAATGGAAATATGCAAATTAAATTTACCTGATGAGGAGGGAAAGACTATTTTTCCCCAACTGCAAAATTATTAATAGCACACTATGGTAATGGAAACATCTCCATTGAGGAAATTTATGAAACATGCTCTTGAGACTATAAGTACTGTCCTTCTGCCCTAAGAAATAATCATAATGGAATTTTATTCACTGTTTACAGAAATCTGAGTGTGGAGAGTTGGAAGGGCCAGGGGCGAGCTAAGCTTAAAATGTGTAAATTAAACTATAAAATAGAACAGGCTGTACACTGTGAGGTGATTATAGAAAGCCCTTGTGGCATTATAAAAATATGAGAGCAGAGTCTGAACAACTTCAGATGTCCACAAAGGAGCAGAATGTTGCTGAAATTCACAGGGGGTAAGGGCTAAGGTGATTTAGTCCTGGTACCAAATGGATTTAAAGAGAAGAATTAAAGATTTAAAAACATCATCCAACTCCCTAAGAACATTTCCCATTCTCTCCCGGGTTTTGCTAACAGGGTATGACATCATAGCAGGTTATTCAATTTGCTGGACTTTCAAAAAGGCTTTTTCAGAAAACATCATCTAAAATTATATGAAGCTAAAAGTTCAAAAATAGATGGTAAAACTTTTTCTTCATGGCTGGGAAGATGAATTAAAATAGCCATGCAAATAGATTCATTTCCATTTTTCTCACACATACCATCTTTTATACAACCCCATTCCCCAAAAATGTAACCAACCAGTAAAAATGCATACATTCCAATCTGGTCTATTATTTCCATTATTTTCAATACCATCAACTCCTCTCCTCTCTCTTTGTTGTCAGTACTCTGCTATTATAAGCTCTCATTCTCTCTCACTCTCTCTATCTTTCTCATTCTAAAGCACATATATACATGTATGTATATATGTGTGTTTGTGTGTATGTGTGTGTTTATATATCAACACATTGCAACATATACACAATACAACACAAATACATACACAGTATACATGTATATATGATTAAACCTACAGAATATATGCATCTGCCTGATACTAACTACAGTAGAATTCTCTGAACTTCAAGTATCAATTTCTTTTTCCAACCATAGAAATAACTTTTATATTTTACACTATAGTCATTTCCTTATATATCCCATAATATAACCCTTCCTTGTATTAAAGAAAAACAGTTATTCAAAAGTGACACAGTAAACCTGACTGACAATGTAAGATACTTTCTGTTATCTTTGGCCCCTCAATTCCATACATTTAGGAGACTGTGTCTTTTAGCATTTGTACTTTAGAACTAATAAAAAGTTTTAAATTTCTAGGACTTATTTCCCCAAAAGGGGCAATAATAAGAACAGTACTTTCAGGAGCTATTTTAAATCCTACATCCAATTTATTAAAGATTTTGAGTATGAATTTCTATGTGAAATTGTAAGGTTATATATACTAATGGGCAATCCACAGCCTTTGGTAAAAACAGAAAAAAGAATAATGCAGAATTGTTTCCATCGGTATCATACATACATTTCTGAAGGCTATAGAGGGAGTTCTTTTATTGTTTTCAAGGGAGGGGTACCGTTTTTAATAATGGATTTCTCTATTTCACTCACACTGGAAATTAAGCAATAATTCATGAGCACCATTCTACCACTAATATCCAGGGAAGCTTTTACCTATTCCATTTCTGACCTAGACAGGTTTACCTCTTCTTTGCCAATCTGATGAGTCCCACTTCAAAAGACTCAACATAATTGTTATTGAATTTAGTGTGGATACCCAACCAGTTTAGACAATTATAGACTGTAATGGGCTGAGGCTTGAGTTGATGCACTGAGGTCCCAAGCACATGAGGCTAAATAGTAATTGGACCATACTCTATTAATATATAAGCTTGGAGAAAGAATGGCCCCCACCCACTCTTTGTGCAAGTCCTGATGTGTTGTATAGGAAATGACGATTTTGGTGGGTGGAGGCAAGGGAGTGGAAAGGGAAGGGGAGGAGAGACTTTTGGAATCGCCATTGCCACGGTTGGCTCAGCTCGCGTCTCTCTCTGTTAGCTGGCTTCCTGTCGCAACTGCCTATATTTGCTATCTCAATCCTTATTCACCTCTTCACTTCAATAAATATTGAAGATTTTTCCCTTAACCTGAATTCCTGACTCTGGCTGATTTTAAATACGCAGTCATTACAATAGACCAGATTATAGGCCAGTTCAAATAATCCACCAACCCTCTTTAGCACCTGAGATTATAAAAGTAGTCACCAACTCCAACTAGGAGCTATTGTTTAATCAGTACTTATAATCCATCCACTGATTAGGTCACAACACCTCTAAAATTTCATAAGGATTTTCATTGCTGAAAAATTCATCTTAAAGATTCTTTCAGAATTAAGAAGTGTGAACTTCAGATGGCAGACACATAGTCTACTGTCTGGTCTTTCTACTTTGATAGGACTTCTGAGAATTTCTGCTACCAAAATAGCATTGAAAACCTAGGTTTATCTCCATATCAAGATGAAGCATTAAGAATAATTTTAGACAAAGAATTAAAAGTCATACCTAAAGGAGAAAAAAAAAGTTTCTTTTCTTGATGCACTACTTGATTTAGCCCTTGTAATTACATAGGTACTTTTTTCTCATATCCATTCACATGCATCAATGTTAAACAGAGAATAGTCATGCAGCACTTCCTAAATCAGAAAATTGAAAGCAAAACAGAACAGGAATGAATGCATTAAAAAACATTTATTAATGTGCCAAGGCACTAGGGATGCAAACAGAAAAAAAAAATAGTACAATTACTACCAAAAAATTCACACTTTAGTAGGTACATACAACAAATTAAAGATTAGCCAAAGAACTCATGAAAAGCACAAGGGTGGTAAAGGCAGAGTGGACATGAGCCAAGACCCTCTCAGGTTATTGTGCTGATAATCAGGAAGGTGCAAGGACAACCATGGTTAAATTTGGAAGATTGTCAGAGCAAGGAAGAGGTCAAAAAACTGTAATTTGATAAAAAATCACCACGAATGAACATTTTCTTCAAAACGTCAAAGTGGGGGGAAGGAAAATAAAACATTTTTGGAGGTAGAATATACAATGTGATGGCCAATGCCATAGCCAAAAACTTTAGAAGGAAAGATAGAGCTATCACTTAATGCTTCTAAAGATACTGAGCACCACCATGGCAGAAGTGACTTGAGAAAACATCCAGAACCTGGGAAATGTCAAACTTGATCATGATGATGATGATAATGATGGTGGTGGTGATGATGATGATAGGTAGCATTTCTATGAGGACAGTTAGGTGGTCCAGTGGATAGAGTACCAAGCTGGAGTCAGGAAAACTCATTTTCCTGAGTTCAACCAGCCTCAGACACTTATTAGCCATGTGACTCTAATAAGTGACAAGTCACTTATCTCTGTTTGTCTCAGTTCTTCTGAGACATCTATAAAATGAACTGGAAAAGGAAATGGCAAACTAATGCATTACCTTTGCCAAGAAAACCCTAGGAGGGTCACAAAGAGTCAGAATGACTGAAACAACTGAACAACAATGACAGCATTTATAGGCTACTCAATCTATGTGCCAGAAACTATGCTGAGTGCTTTACTAATATTATCTCATTTATTCTTCACAACAGCACTGGAAGGTAGGTACCATTATTTGCATTATTTCATCAATGAGAAAAAAAAATGAGACAGAGATTAAAGTTGTCCAAGAGAATAACATTAGTTAGTGTCTGATGCTGAATTTGAACTCAGGTCTTCCTGAGTTGATTCTAAATTAATAACGACAATATCAATAGCTAACATTTATATTGTTTATTATGTGCCAAAAACTGTGTCAAGCATTTTACACTTACTTTTTATTTGATCCTCACAACAACCCTGGGAGGCAGGTATTATTATTGTCCCCATTTTATAGATGAGGACCTGAGAAAAAAGACTTTTCCAATGTCACACAGCTATCAAATATCTGAGCCTACATTTAAACCCATGTTTTCCTGAGTTTAAACTTAATTAAAAGATTAAATCAACATCTAGTCAACATGAACAGTAGAAAACATGAATACCACATGACCCAATTAAAGGCAACAGAAAAGAAACATATAGAACAGAAAATATGAGGGAGACAGTTTGTTAGAAAAGTTGATGTAAGCAAAGAAGCTGCTCATCAAACTCTAGTCCTGCAGGTCCCCAGATACAATCTTTATACCCATTGTATTCTTGATTCCTCCTGGCAGGTCAACTACAAAATTCCCACTACCACAACTGGTTCCTGTATTTCTACTCTACCTTTATATCAAATACAATTAATCAAAACAAGTCTGAGGCTTTGTGTTGGACACTGGCAATAGAAATCCAAAAGCTGGACCAGTCTCTACTCATTAAAGAGATGCTTTTGTCTGACAGGCCTAGGATATATCTAACTATGTCATTAGGAAATATTCATGTTTAGGGCTCCTGTAGTCATGAAGAAAATATACTTCTTTCTCCTTTTTTTCTCCCTTTTATAGTAATTGTATCCTTATCAAATGAATGTTCTAAACCAAAAAGTCACCAACTTGCTGCTACTATTATTTCCTGGCACATCACTCAGAAGAGCCTCAAACTTCTTCAAAAACATATTATACTATTTTTTGTTTGGCTATTTTTTGAAATTTCTAAATATCCCCACAAATATCCCCTTTGATAAGGATACAATAACTATAAAAGGGAGAAAAAAAATAAGAAAAAAGTATGTTTTCTTCATGACCACAGGGGCCCTAAACATGGATATGTCCTAATGACATAGTTGGATATAACCTAGGCTGGCCAGACGAAAGCATCTCTTTAAATAATTACATTTATCTGAAGGAAAGTCTGATTTTGTGGATAATAATTGTTCAAATGCCTAAAGTCTTTAAGGCTGGTTGCAGTGATCAGCTCTTGTCCTCTTTGGCCCTCTGACTTCTCTTGGCAGAAACTGGAGAGTAGCAAAATGAAAAACAATAAGGACAATAGACACTAATTACCCTCTTGATTTTAACTCTGAGATAAATGTCTCTGAAAGCTAATAGGCTGAATCTAAGTCACAATTACAGAATCACAGAATCTCAAAGTCTGAAGGGATATCAGAAGCCATCTAGTTCTTCCCATAGTCTTGAAAAAGGATCCTTTTGACAACATACCAGGCAGCTGATCATCCAGCTAAAGACCTCTAGAAAGAGGAAATCTACTATCTCCCAAGTCTGCTCAATCAGCTATTAGATGACTTGAATGAGTTAGAAGTTCTGCTTTCCATCAAACGTAAATGTAACTCTTCAAAATTTATGTCCTTCCACAGCAATGAGATCATAGATTCATTTTATATTTTACCTTCATTTTTATTTATCAATCCTTCATAAGTCATTTTTCTTCTACCTTTTTCAATTCAAAGACCATTCTCCCTGGAAAGAAAGCATTTCATACTTCAATCAATTTGTGTTCACTCTGAGCTTATTCCTGCCAAATATATGGATCACAAGCTATCTTTGTCCATCCTATGTGATTCTTGTCCAAGTCCCTCAACAGTTCAAAAAAGAAAATTCAAGGGGCAGCTAGGTAGTGCAGTGAATACAGCACCAGCCCTAGGCAAGTTCCTTAACCCCAATTGCCTCAGCAAAAAAAAAAAAAAAAAAAAAAAGCTCATTCAAAATGCTCTTTGAGTCCTCAGGACATTTTGAGGATAACAATGGTAGTTCTCTTCCTTCTTGTTGCCTGCCTGTATGGAGAGCTGCTCCTAGAGGCAAAAAGGCTTGCCTAAAATTCTATCTCTGATACATCTAGGAGGTGTAATCCCTAGGGAAGTGAGGTACTTAATCTTTTGCTGTCCCAAGTGACCATTAAGTATAAATTTCATACCTGCTGCTGATCTTACAATACAAGTAAAACAAAATTGAATTCGGAGTGAGAAAGGCCCTAGTTCAAATACTGCTTTAGATGCTAACTAGTTCTGTGATGCTAGGAAATCTCTTAATTTATCTCACTCTTAGTTTCCCTTTTTGTAAAATAGGAATAATAATAATTATTTCATATGAAGTAATAAGGAAACATATCTGTAAAATACATAACCTTAAATCATTCTATAATTGTTAGCTATTAGTACTATTAATATCATTAAATAAAAGAGGCTGTTCTTCCACAAGTGGAATAAGTATGATTCAAATATTATCAAAGAAGATAAAATAGTTTGTGCCCAATCATTCACAGTTCTGGGCTATATTCCTGAGCCTAAAAACAGGGTCAATTAGCATTAACCTGGAATACAGTGCAATATAAACAAAGAAGCAAGCACTGTAAAGGGATGGGGGGGTGGGTATAAGTACAATAGTCAAGCATTGTATAAAACTATATTTATCCTTTTTGGTACCTGAATCAAATACCATTGACAAATGTTAAAGAGATCCTGTGAAATCACGAGGAAGCTACTATCTAGGGAAGATTTCTCATGGCTTGTAGAGACAATGTAAGAATATAGACACATCATGATCTCCGGTAGCTTTCTAGTTTAATCAAATGTTCTTACTAATTTTCTAGATGTTTAATAAGTTTAAGAATTCATCAAAATTTAGGTACCATGTCCTTCAGAATTATACAATCTTTCAAAATAATTATCTTAAATTTTGTGCCCTATGAATTTCATCGCCCTGGGGCAAATTCTACTTGCCTTGCCTAATTATAATTCTAATACTATGTCTCAGACATAGGGGACCACAGAAAAGAATGAACTTCTTTAATTAAAGGTCACTAGGAGAAATAGAGAACTTTCTCCAGTTCAGTGAAAAGAACACATTCTATCATCAGCTCTGAAAAAAAAAGTCATTCTAGACCTGATGATAGATGTACCCAGGCAGTCAGTTCTAAATGTAATTCAACCACTTCTTGTTTCTCTTGCACCTGATTATCTATTCTGACACTTCTGAAATAGAATGTACCCCTCTCCTGGCACTTTTTAGTGGCTCCACTGGGTAATCTTGATTGCTGCTTGATTGCTGGTTAAATGGTTTTAGACTTTTAAAATTCCTGAACAGGTGTGTTTCTCTTTGCACATGAGCACTGTAGCTGTCTAGCAGAGTTCCCATCCATAAATCATCATTTGCCTGCCAGAGTTTCCTCCTTATTTAAATTGAGAAAGAATCCAAAGAGCTAACATTGAGGCCACTATATACTTGTGAAAGGTCTTTTTGGAATAATTTGGAATAATTAAGATTAATTGTGAATACTTGAATAAAGACTTAAGAAATCCTAGATTTTAGGCTGTTTTCCCACATCTAATTGTAGAGGACTCCATTTGGTACCCATTAAAGATTGTGTCCCCAAATCACTAAAGGAAAGTCGAGAAGTTAATCATTTGCATCTGGTTAGAGGTGGAGAGAACAACGTCAGACCTACTTATTTGCCATCAATTAATTTGAGAATGCAATAAAATCGAGCTAGAATGCTATTCCTGCTCTTCTATCCTTTCTTTTCCCAGTCCTTCACAATGAAACACCCAAGGCAAAGAAAATAGAGAGAGAAATTAATTCAGGATCAGGTGTGTTTCTATCACTTAAATTGTTCTTGACACACAAATAGCCTTAGCAATAAGAACTGAATTTTAAATTTGTGCCTTCGAATCTATACTTTTCCTTTGAACTTTCTTCTACTTGTTACTTCTTAGACTCAGGTTGGACATACTAGTTGGATAATAAATACACACACACACACACACATGTTTGTGGTCAGATTTTAAAAAATGAGAAAGAATAATTTAAAAAAATAGAAGGCTAGAGGGTTGAAAGGAAAGCTAGACAAAAATATTCTCTTTGGAATGCCAATCATTTTCCAGTCATGTCTGGACTCATCATGATCACAATTGAAGTTTTCTTGGTAAAAATATTGGAGTTATTTGCCACTTTTTTCTTCAGCTTATTTTACAGATCTGGAACTGAGATAAACACAATTAAATGACTTGTCCAGAGTCACATAGCTAGAAAGAATCCAAGGCTAGATTTGATCTCATGAAAGATGAGTTTTCCTAACTACAGGCCCAGTACTCTATTCATTGTACCACCTAAAAATAACTAACTTAAAAACAGTAAAGTGCTTGAGAAACAAGTTATTTTTATTTCATTTTGGTCAAGGTTTTATTTCACTTGGGTTAGGAACACACAATTCAGAAATTCTTCCACAGACTCAGATCAGCAACTCATATGATTGATAATCTTAGCAAACTGCTTAGAACATTGAGAGATGGCAATTGGCCCATCATTTTAAAGATGGCATTGGTCATCTACCAGACTTGGATTTGACTCAAAAATGACCTTTAATGCATAATTAGGTCATAAATATAATTATTATGATATAAAATGTCATTTTTTATAATGCATAATACTAATTATAATATTATAATTACAATAACAATGGGACAATTCCAGTCTCTAATTAGAAAATCATCATTCAAAAAGGAAAATATCTTAATATGCTATTATTCTCAAAAAGAAAAAAGTACTAAACTTTTACTGCATAATTGATTCACAGAAATACTCTGCAAACAAAGCATATTCTCTTACTCTCCTATATCAGCATTAGTGTTCAGAATAGCTTAAAAAAAACTAGACTGACAGTCTGAAACCATTCTCATCTCAGTAATATAGCTAGATGGGCCCATATTGAATATTAGGTAAGGAAGACAAGAAGAATTGGGAACATTACTCTGTGTTTTCTGGATAAATTAGGATTTTGATACTAGATCTTTGTGAAATGAGAAAGCATCATTTACTCTCATTCTTCCATACTGTGGCAACCTTAATGAATATAGATGGCTAACCTAGAGCCTGAAGCAGCAAACCACAATCCCTCTCAAATAAGATGAATGGTCCATGTTGCAGAGATGGAACATTCAATTTGTCACAAAGAGGAAGTCAGAATCTATTGAAGAAGGAGTAGTTTTGCCAGTTCCTTCTTTTGTTAAGGATCAAGTCTAATTTTCAGCTTGTGTCTTTAGGAGTCTTTCTCCCATTCAAGAATTCTCCTGCAGGCTGCTGTGGTGACCTATATGCAGCACAGGGATTTATCTGAACTGTCATTCCATCTGATAACATTTACTTTACAAAATGGCAAAAGATGGGGGTTAGGAATGGGGCCAGGATGGGAGGGTGAGAAAACTGTTATTCTGATGGCTCCATCAGCTAGAAATACAAAATAATCAGGAGGATGTACTAATTTTATGAATACTAAATTCATTCTGAGAAAAAATATTTCTTTATACAAGTGAGCCTCTTTTCATATCTTAATAACTAAATCATACCTCACGTTTTTGAATTAAAGTTTGTTGAAGAAAAAACAAAAAACTAGTTGACTGAAGTAGAATATAAATGAGCAGGCAGGTAAGATTTACATTTATGAAATCAGCATTTTGATCCTTGTCATTTTGTAAGAAGTCAACTCAATATTTGCAGTTGTAGGTGCCTGGAAGAAGCTGGTGCTCGTACTACCTGAACAGGGTTTGAGTTTGAATAAGAACCAAAATAGACAGCCCTTAGAGCTTTAAATTTACAAAGTACTTTAGAAATATTAGTTCATGTGTTGGTGTTGTTACTTGAACTTCATTCTTGGAAAGCCACATCACCAGGGAGATGATATGAAATCTTCCCAACCACCATTAGAAGTAGGTGCTATCAGCATGACAAATATAGAGATATGTTTAAAAGGATTGTACATAATTAACCTATATCAGATTACTTGCTGACTTGGGGAGGAAGTGAGAAAAATTTAGAACACAAAGTCTTATAAAAATGAAAAATATCTTTTCATGTGTTTGGAAAAATAAAATACTAGTAAAGTAAAAAGGGATTAGGTGCCAGTATTATTCCTATTTTATAGATGAGGAAACTGAAGTTAGGTAATTCACTCAGGGTTACACAATATAGTGTAATAGTATCAGAGGCCAGATTTGAACTTGGGTCATCCCCATTCCGTCTAGTGTTCTATTCACTGCACAATCTAGATGCCTTTAAATGAAGCAAGAATCCATTATCTTAAACTCACATTCCCCCCACTTACCATGGTAGATCTTTTTGAAAGTAATCTCACTCCTTAGAATTAACAATCTTCACTTGTTTTCAAATTTTAAAAGTCATTGAGAATCTAAGCTACCTACCCCTTACCTTGCTATGCCCTCTGGAGCAATAATTCACCATGGTGACTTCATAAGTTTAAATGAAAGCTAACAGAAGCCCATTGGAGTATAATAAAAACTCAGATTTAGAAACTTATTGGGCTAAATGAGACATTAGGAGACTCCTGGGAGAAAAAATGGAGAAAAAAAATTTATGTTTCTTGCACAGAAACATGGTGAGATAATCAAGGGGAAAAAAAAAACACCAGAGTTTTTGAGTAATTCCTAAATATATAGGATTTTATACAAATATTCTCATAGCTTTTGGACTTTATGAAGATTTTGAGATTCATTAATAAATTTGGGAAGGAAAAATCTATAGTACCACATATCTGTTAGTTGGTAGTTAACATTTTACAGAGCCAAGACTAGCTGTTTTCTTGCTAAATGCACAAGCAAAAAGAAGAGGTCAACCCAAGCAAATAACACTATTCATTTGTTTCTGTAATTGTTTATTTCTTAAGCTGGGGGTGTTATCTCCTTCAGACAGAAATATAAATACGTGTTGACTCAGAAGGAAACTGTGGCATCAAAAGCAGAAGCTGTGTATTTTGAAATTAATTAATTGCTGGCACCATTCCCTACAAAAATGACATGCTTTTTCACTGAAGTGTTTCTATGTCAAATTAATTATATTGGAGAAGCAATAATTAGGTCATACACAATAAAAGATTTTGGTTCAATGTTCCACTTCAAGACAGACTGTTCTGGTCACCATCTTTAGAAACATAATAGATTAGTACTTTAAATAATAAGTATTAAAATAAGGCAGAGGCAAAATTGTAATTTTGAACATTTTATATTCCCTTCCACCCCAGTCATCTGTTTCCCTTTGATTTAAACAAATGCTTTCACAAGAAAAACAAAAAGATCTGATACCAGTCATTTATTTTAGTGTTTCTTAAACTTTTTTCACTCGCAACTCCTTTTTGCCAGAGAAATTTTTATACAACCCTGGATATATAGGTATATAAAATAGGTATACAAATAAAATATTTACTGATAATAAATCCTTATTTCACAAGCTCTCCTTACAGTTATGATAATCTGTAGAGGGGTCATAAACCAGAGTTTAAGAAGCTGAGATTTATATCATAATAAAGTTAATATATTATTCTCTCAAAGCATTGTGGGCCAAGACAGGGGGGGGGGGGGGGGGGGGGGGGGGGGGGGGGGGGGGGGGGGGGGGGGGGGGGGGGGGGGGGGGGGGGGGGGGGGGGGGGGGGGGGGGGGGGGGGGGGGGGGGGGGGGGGGGGGGGGGGGGGGGGGGGGGGGGGGGGGGGGGGGGGGGGGGGGGGGGGGGGGGGGGGGGGGGGGGGGGGGGGGGGGGGGGGGGGGGGGGGGGGGGGGGGGGGGGGGGGGGGGGGGGGGGGGGGGGGGGGGGGGGGGGGGGGGGGGGGGGGGGGGGGGGGGGGGGGGGGGGGGGGGGGGGGGGGGGGGGGGGGGGGGGGGGGGGGGGGGGGGGGGGGGGGGGGGGGGGGGGGGGGGGGGGGGGGGGGGGGGGGGGGGGGGGGGGGGGGGGGGGGGGGGGGGGGGGGGGGGGGGGGGGGGGGGGGGGGGGGGGGGGGGGGGGGGGGGGGGGGGGGGGGGGGGGGGGGGGGGGGGGGGGGGGGGGGGGGGGGGGGGGGGGGGGGGGGGGGGGGGGGGGGGGGGGGGGGGGGGGGGGGGGGGGGGGGGGGGGGGGGGGGGGGGGGGGGGGGGGGGGGGGGGGGGGGGGGGGGGGGGGGGGGGGGGGGGGGGGGGGGGGGGGGGGGGGGGGGGGGGGGGGGGGGGGGGGGGGGGGGGGGGGGGGGGGGGGGGGGGGGGGGGGGGGGGGGGGGGGGGGGGGGGGGGGGGGGGGGGGGGGGGGGGGGGGGGGGGGGGGGGGGGGGGGGGGGGGGGGGGGGGGGGGGGGGGGGGGGGGGGGGGGGGGGGGGGGGGGGGGGGGGGGGGGGGGGGGGGGGGGGGGGGGGGGGGGGGGGGGGGGGGGGGGGGGGGGGGGGGGGGGGGGGGGGGGGGGGGGGGGGGGGGGGGGGGGGGGGGGGGGGGGGGGGGGGGGGGGGGGGGGGGGGGGGGGGGGGGGGGGGGGGGGGGGGGGGGGGGGGGGGGGGGGGGGGGGGGGGGGGGGGGGGGGGGGGGGGGGGGGGGGGGGGGGGGGGGGGGGGGGGGGGGGGGGGGGGGGGGGGGGGGGGGGGGGGGGGGGGGGGGGGGGGGGGGGGGGGGGGGGGGGGGGGGGGGGGGGGGGGGGGGGGGGGGGGGGGGGGGGGGGGGGGGGGGGGGGGGGGGGGGGGGGGGGGGGGGGGGGGGGGGGGGGGGGGGGGGGGGGGGGGGGGGGGGGGGGGGGGGGGGGGGGGGGGGGGGGGGGGGGGGGGGGGGGGGGGGGGGGGGGGGGGGGGGGGGGGGGGGGGGGGGGGGGGGGGGGGGGGGGGGGGGGGGGGGGGGGGGGGGGGGGGGGGGGGGGGGGGGGGGGGGGGGGGGGGGGGGGGGGGGGGGGGGGGGGGGGGGGGGGGGGGGGGGGGGGGGGGGGGGGGGGGGGGGGGGGGGGGGGGGGGGGGGGGGGGGGGGGGGGGGGGGGGGGGGGGGGGGGGGGGGGGGGGGGGGGGGGGGGGGGGGGGGGGGGGGGGGGGGGGGGGGGGGGGGGGGGGGGGGGGGGGGGGGGGGGGGGGGGGGGGGGGGGGGGGGGGGGGGGGGGGGGGGGGGGGGGGGGGGGGGGGGGGGGGGGGGGGGGGGGGGGGGGGGGGGGGGGGGGGGGGGGGGGGGGGGGGGGGGGGGGGGGGGGGGGGGGGGGGGGGGGGGGGGGGGGGGGGGGGGGGGGGGGGGGGGGGGGGGGGGGGGGGGGGGGGGGGGGGGGGGGGGGGGGGGGGGGGGGGGGGGGGGGGGGGGGGGGGGGGGGGGGGGGGGGGGGGGGGGGGGGGGGGGGGGGAATACAACCCCAAACAGCTGGAGTCTCTTGGGACCTGGCCACCCCTCCCCCACAGTGTCTCAGCAAGCTCTCAGAGTCTCAGAGCGCAGGCACAGCACACTCGAGCTAGTGCCTCACTGCTGCCCCACAGTCTGTAGAGGAAGCTCAGTAATACCATCCAGCCCCTCCCCCTAAAAAAGCAGACTCCATTTAGGGGTTGTTTCGTTTTTTCTTTTTGCTAGTTTGTAAAAAAAAAAAAAAAAAAAAAAAAAAAAAAAAAAAAAAAAAAAAAAAAAAAAAAAAAAAAAAAAAAAAAAAAAAAAAAAAAAAAAAAAAAAAAAAAAAAAAAAAAAAAAAAAAAAAAAAAAAAAAAAAAAAAAAAAAAAAAAAAAAAAAAAAAAAAAAAAAAAAAAAAAAAAAAAAAAAAAAAAAAAAAAAAAAAAAAAAAAAAAAAAAAAAAAAAAAAAAAAAAAAAAAAAAAAAAAAAAAAAAAAAAAAAAAAAAAAAAAAAAAAAAAAAAAAAAAAAAAAAAAAAAAAAAAAAAAAAAAAAAAAAAAAAAAAAAAAAAAAAAAAAAAAAAAAAAAAAAAAAAAAAAAAAAAAAAAAAAAAAAAAAAAAAAAAAAAAAAAAAAAAAAAAAAAAAAAAAAAAAAAAAAAAAAAAAAAAAAAAAAAAAAAAAAAAAAAAAAAAAAAAAAAAAAAAAAAAAAAAAAAAAAAAAAAAAAAAAAAAAAAAAAAAAAAAAAAAAAAAAAAAAAAAAAAAAAAAAAAAAAAAAAAAAAAAAAAAAAAAAAAAAAAAAAAAAAAAAAAAAAAAAAAAAAAAAAAAAAAAAAAAAAAAAAAAAAAAAAAAAAAAAAAAAAAAAAAAAAAAAAAAAAAAAAAAAAAAAAAAAAAAAAAAAAAAAAAAAAAAAAAAAAAAAAAAAAAAAAAAAAAAAAAAAAAAAAAAAAAAAAAAAAAAAAAAAAAAAAAAAAAAAAAAAAAAAAAAAAAAAAAAAAAAAAAAAAAAAAAAAAAAAAAAAAAAAAAAAAAAAAAAAAAAAAAAAAAAAAAAAAAAAAAAAAAAAAAAAAAAAAAAAAAAAAAAAAAAAAAAAAAAAAAAAAAAAAAAAAAAAAAAAAAAAAAAAAAAAAAAAAAAAAAAAAAAAAAAAAAAAAAAAAAAAAAAAAAAAAAAAAAAAAAAAAAAAAAAAAAAAAAAAAAAAAAAAAAAAAAAAAAAAAAAAAAAAAAAAAAAAAAAAAAAAAAAAAAAAAAAAAAAAAAAAAAAAAAAAAAAAAAAAAAAAAAAAAAAAAAAAAAAAAAAAAAAAAAAAAAAAAAAAAAAAAAAAAAAAAAAAAAAAAAAAAAAAAAAAAAAAAAAAAAAAAAAAAAAAAAAAAAAAAAAAAAAAAAAAAAAAAAAAAAAAAAAAAAAAAAAAAAAAAAAAAAAAAAAAAAAAAAAAAAAAAAAAAAAAAAAAAAAAAAAAAAAAAAAAAAAAAAAAAAAAAAAAAAAAAAAAAAAAAAAAAAAAAAAAAAAAAAAAAAAAAAAAAAAAAAAAAAAAAAAAAAAAAAAAAAAAAAAAAAAAAAAAAAAAAAAAAAAAAAAAAAAAAAAAAAAAAAAAAAAAAAAAAAAAAAAAAAAAAAAAAAAAAAAAAAAAAAAAAAAAAAAAAAAAAAAAAAAAAAAAAAAAAAAAAAAAAAAAAAAAAAAAAAAAAAAAAAAAAAAAAAAAAAAAAAAAAAAAAAAAAAAAAAAAAAAAAAAAAAAAAAAAAAAAAAAAAAAAAAAAAAAAAAAAAAAAAAAAAAAAAAAAAAAAAAAAAAAAAAAAAAAAAAAAAAAAAAAAAAAAAAAAAAAAAAAAAAAAAAAAAAAAAAAAAAAAAAAAAAAAAAAAAAAAAAAAAAAAAAAAAAAAAAAGCCTGGACACTATTTTCCAGGAAAGTATCAAAGAGAACTGCCCAGAAGTCATAGAAACAGAGGATAAAATAGACATTGAAAGAATTCATTGATCACCTACTGAAAGGGATCCTAAAATCAAAACACCAAGGAATATAGTGGCCAAATGCCAGAACCCTCAGACGAAGGAAAAAATACTGCAAGCGGCTAGAACAACCCAATTCAAATATAGAGGAGCCACAATAAGGATCACCCAGGATCTAGCAGCATCCACATTAAAGGATCGAAGGGCCTGGAATATGATATTCTGAAAGGCTAAGGAACTTGGTATGCAACCAAAAATAACTTACCCAGCTAGAATGAGCATCTTTTTCCAGGGAAGAAGATGGACATTCAATGAAGTAAGCGAATTTCACCTATTTTTGATGAAAAAACCAGAACTTAACAAAAAGTTTAATCTACAAATATAGAACTCAAGAGAAATCTAAAAAGGTAAAGATTAATCTTGGGAACTATATTTCGGCTATAAAGATGTATAAAGAATACATGTATACCTTGTTCTAGAAATTGATGTGGAAAGGACATTGTACCAGAAAAAGGGTAAAGTGGGGGTAGTGCATCTCATGAAGAGGCATAGGAAACCTATTATATCTGAGAGAAAGAATGGAGGGGGATGAATATAGTGGGTATCTTACTGCCTTCAGAATTGGCTTTAAGTGAAAAATCTTAAGGCATATTCAATCTATGGTGAAACTTCTCCCACCTCATTGAAAAGTGAGAAGGGAAAAGTGAAAAGGGAAGGAATAAGCTAAGCGGAAGGGAATACAGAAACTGGGAGGGAAAGGGGTAAGATAGGGGTAGGAACTCTAAGGCGGGGGGAGGGATACTAAAAAGGGAGAGCTGTGAGAAGCAAGTGGTGCTCACAAGCTTAATACTGGGAAGGGGGGAAAGGGGAAAGAAGGGAGAAAAGCATAAACCGGGGTTAACAAGATGGCAAGTAATACAGAATTGGTCATTCTAACCATAAATGTGAATGGGGTAAACTCCCCCATAAAGAGGAAGCGGTTAGCAGAATGGATTAAAAACCAGAATCCTACAATATGTTGTTTACAGGAAACACACCTGAAACAGGGAGATACATGCAGGTTAAAGGTAAAAGATTGGAGCAAAATCTACTTTGCTTCAGGTGAAGTCAAAAAAGCAGGGGTAGCCATCCTGATCTCAGATCAAGCTAAAGCAAAAATTGATCTAATTAAAAGAGATAAGGAAGGGCACTATATCTTGCTAAAGGGTAGCATGGATAATGAAGCACTATCTATATTAAACATATATGCACCAAGTGGTGTAGCATCTAAAAAAAAAAAAAAAAAAAAAAAAAAAAAAAAAAAAAAAAAAAAAAAAAAAAAAAAAAAAAAAAAAAAAAAAAAAAAAAAAAAAAAAAAAAAAAAAAAAAAAAAAAAAAAAAAAAAAAAAAAAAAAAAAAAAAAAAAAAAAAAAAAAAAAAAAAAAAAAAAAAAAAAAAAAAAAAAAAAAAAAAAAAAAAAAAAAAAAAAAAAAAAAAAAAAAAAAAAAAAAAAAAAAAAAAAAAAAAAAAAAAAAAAAAAAAAAAAAAAAAAAAAAAAAAAAAAAAAAAAAAAAAAAAAAAAAAAAAAAAAAAAAAAAAAAAAAAAAAAAAAAAAAAAAAAAAAAAAAAAAAAAAAAAAAAAAAAAAAAAAAAAAAAAAAAAAAAAAAAAAAAAAAAAAAAAAAAAAAAAAAAAAAAAAAAAAAAAAAAAAAAAAAAAAAAAAAAAAAAAAAAAAAAAAAAAAAAAAAAAAAAAAAAAAAAAAAAAAAAAAAAAAAAAAAAAAAAAAAAAAAAAAAAAAAAAAAAAAAAAAAAAAAAAAAAAAAAAAAAAAAAAAAAAAAAAAAAAAAAAAAAAAAAAAAAAAAAAAAAAAAAAAAAAAAAAAAAAAAAAAAAAAAAAAAAAAAAAAAAAAAAAAAAAAAAAAAAAAAAAAAAAAAAAAAAAAAAAAAAAAAAAAAAAAAAAAAAAAAAAAAAAAAAAAAAAAAAAAAAAAAAAAAAAAAAAAAAAAAAAAAAAAAAAAAAAAAAAAAAAAAAAAAAAAAAAAAAAAAAAAAAAAAAAAAAAAAAAAAAAAAAAAAAAAAAAAAAAAAAAAAAAAAAAAAAAAAAAAAAAAAAAAAAAAAAAAAAAAAAAAAAAAAAAAAAAAAAAAAAAAAAAAAAAAAAAAAAAAAAAAAAAAAAAAAAAAAAAAAAAAAAAAAAAAAAAAAAAAAAAAAAAAAAAAAAAAAAAAAAAAAAAAAAAAAAAAAAAAAAAAAAAAAAAAAAAAAAAAAAAAAAAAAAAAAAAAAAAAAAAAAAAAAAAAAAAAAAAAAAAAAAAAAAAAAAAAAAAAAAAAAAAAAAAAAAAAAAAAAAAAAAAAAAAAAAAAAAAAAAAAAAAAAAAAAAAAAAAAAAAAAAAAAAAAAAAAAAAAAAAAAAAAAAAAAAAAAAAAAAAAAAAAAAAAAAAAAAAAAAAAAAAAAAAAAAAAAAAAAAAAAAAAAAAAAAAAAAAAAAAAAAAAAAAAAAAAAAAAAAAAAAAAAAAAAAAAAAAAAAAAAAAAAAAAAAAAAAAAAAAAAAAAAAAAAAAAAAAAAAAAAAAAAAAAAAAAAAAAAAAAAAAAAAAAAAAAAAAAAAAAAAAAAAAAAAAAAAAAAAAAAAAAAAAAAAAAAAAAAAAAAAAAAAAAAAAAAAAAAAAAAAAAAAAAAAAAAAAAAAAAAAAAAAAAAAAAAAAAAAAAAAAAAAAAAAAAAAAAAAAAAAAAAAAAAAAAAAAAAAAAAAAAAAAAAAAAAAAAAAAAAAAAAAAAAAAAAAAAAAAAAAAAAAAAAAAAAAAAAAAAAAAAAAAAAAAAAAAAAAAAAAAAAAAAAAAAAAAAAAAAAAAAAAAAAAAAAAAAAAAAAAAAAAAAAAAAAAAAAAAACCAAAAAAAAAAACACCACTCAGGATCACTACTCTGGATTTGGATTTGGTTTGTCACCCATGGCATACTGGAAAATATAGGAATGTGATGAACTGAGGCATTTGTCAATGTTTAAAGCCTGGTATAATAAATGAGTACAGAACTGGAGGGTCAAGAAAACTGGATTTGAAACCTATTTCCGATATGTTAGCTATATAATAATTTCCTAGTGCCTCAGTTTCTTCATTTATAAAATGGAAATGTTAATAAATGTTCTATGAAGCTCACAAGCTTGCCATGAAGAATGGTCTTTATAAAATCTTAAAATAATATCTAAATATAAATTATTCGTGCTACCTGTTTTATGGGGTTGATTTACATAGCATATCTGAAAGGGATCCAATATGATCTCTTTAAAATAATATTGGTATTCTATGATGGGGACAAAAGAAAAATAATTCTTGATAGAAACAGTCATGGCTCATATTTATAGTTCACGTTCAGATTGCAAATGCAGAAGCATTTTACTCATGAAACTTGTGAAGCAGGAATTCCTGTTATTATTGTTTCTCATTTGGGTCAATTATTTTTTGGCCAGTTGTTTCTCATTTGGTCTAAAACCCAGAAAGTTAAGTGCCTTGCCCACAGTTACACTGTTAAACAGTATAGCCGGAATTGTAATTCAAGTTTTTTAATTCCAAAGTCAATGAATGCTTCCTTAAAAATGCATTATATCATACATACTATATAATAGCTCACTATCACTATGAAGTTTGCATAGGTGCTGTATCTGTAATTGTAAAAGATTTGTTCATTGATTTCCAGTATTTATTTAATGGGGAGCAAGATGTTACAGGGGATAGAGAGCCTGAAATAAGGAAGATTCATTTTTCTGAGTTCAAACAGGGCCTCAGACACTTTCTGGTTGTATGAGCCTGGGCAAGTCACTTAACCCTGTTTACCTCAGTTTCCTCATCTGTAAAATGAGCAGGAGAATGAAATAGTAAACTGCTCTGTCTTTGCCTCCAAAACAAAAACAAAACCCAAATGTAGTCATGAAACACCTGAACAAGAAAAACAACATTGACTGAATATGTGTATTTTGTGACACATGAGGCAAAGTCCACTTAAAAATTACATTTGGTCATATTTTTCCCACATATTACCCTTACATATAACCCCAGAAATTGCCAGATCCTTCAATATATAACCTTCATGTTAGCCACTAACTTCTAATCTACCATATTGTTTTCTGGTTTTGGTCTTCATGCTTGGGAGTTTTTTTTCCCTTGTGAAACAAGTGTTTGAGAATTCATGTGAAGAAAACTTTTGCAACATTAAGGCAAATACTTTCCAACATGCAGAGATTTAAATAAACCATAACCAGACTTCATGCATGCTTGGATTCAGAGAGAGAGAGAGAGAGAGAGAGAGAGAGAGAGAGAGAGAGAGAGAGAGAGAGAGAGAGAGAGAGAGAGAGAGAGAGAGAGAGAGAGAGAGAGAGAGAGAGAGAGAGAGAGAGAGAGAGAGAGAGAGAGAGAGAGAGAGAGAGAGAGAGAGAGAGAGAGAGAGAGAGAGAGAGAGAGAGAGAGAGAGAGAGAGAGAGAGAGAGAGAGAGAGAGAGAGAGAGAGAGAGAGAGAGAGAGAGAGAGAGAGAGAGAGAGAGAGAGAGAGAGAGAGAGAGAGAGAGAGAGAGAGAGAGAGAGAGAGAGAGAGAGAGAGAGAGAGAGAGAGAGAGAGAGAGAGAGAGAGAGAGAGAGAGAGAGAGAGAGAGAGAGAGAGAGAGAGAGAGAGAGAGAGAGAGAGAGAGAGAGAGAGAGAGAGAGAGAGAGAGAGAGAGAGAGAGAGAGAGAGAGAGAGAGAGAGAGAGAGAGAGAGAGAGAGAGAGAGAGAGAGAGAGAGAGAGAGAGAGAGAGAGAGAGAGAGAGAGAGAGAGAGAGAGAGAGAGAGAGAGAGAGAGAGAGAGAGAGAGAGAGAGAGAGAGAGAGAGAGAGAGAGAGAGAGAGAGAGAGAGAGAGAGAGAGAGAGAGAGAGAGAGAGAGAGAGAGAGAGAGAGAGAGAGAGAGAGAGAGAGAGAGAGAGAGAGAGAGAGAGAGAGAGAGAGAGAGAGAGAGAGAGAGAGAGAGAGAGAGAGAGAGAGAGAGAGAGAGAGAGAGAGAGAGAGAGAGAGAGAGAGAGAGAGAGAGAGAGAGAGAGAGAGAGAGAGAGAGAGAGAGAGAGAGAGAGAGAGAGAGAGAGAGAGAGAGAGAGAGAGAGAGAGAGAGAGAGAGAGAGAGAGAGAGAGAGAGAGAGAGAGAGAGAGAGAGAGAGAGAGAGAGAGAGAGAGAGAGAGAGAGAGAGAGAGAGAGAGAGAGAGAGAGAGAGAGAGAGAGAGAGAGAGAGAGAGAGAGAGAGAGAGAGAGAGAGAGAGAGAGAGAGAGAGAGAGAGAGAGAGAGAGAGAGAGAGAGAGAGAGAGAGAGAGAGAGAGAGAGAGAGAGAGAGAGAGAGAGAGAGAGAGAGAGAGAGAGAGAGAGAGAGAGAGAGAGAGAGAGAGAGAGAGAGAGAGAGAGAGAGAGAGAGAGAGAGAGAGAGAGAGAGAGAGAGAGAGAGAGAGAGAGAGAGAGAGAGAGAGAGAGAGAGAGAGAGAGAGAGAGAGAGAGAGAGAGAGAGAGAGAGAGAGAGAGAGAGAGAGAGAGAGAGAGAGAGAGAGAGAGAGAGAGAGAGAGAGAGAGAGAGAGAGAGAGAGAGAGAGAGAGAGAGAGAGAGAGAGAGAGAGAGAGAGAGAGAGAGAGAGAGAGAGAGAGAGAGAGAGAGAGAGAGAGAGAGAGAGAGAGAGAGAGAGAGAGAGAGAGAGAGAGAGAGAGAGAGAGAGAGAGAGAGAGAGAGAGAGAGAGAGAGAGAGAGAGAGAGAGAGAGAGAGAGAGAGAGAGAGAGAGAGAGAGAGAGAGAGAGAGAGAGAGAGAGAGAGAGAGAGAGAGAGAGAGAGAGAGAGAGAGAGAGAGAGAGAGAGAGAGAGAGAGAGAGAGAGAGAGAGAGAGAGAGAGAGAGAGAGAGAGAGAGAGAGAGAGAGAGAGAGAGAGAGAGAGAGAGAGAGAGAGAGAGAGAGAGAGAGAGAGAGAGAGAGAGAGAGAGAGAGAGAGAGAGAGAGAGAGAGAGAGAGAGAGAGAGAGAGAGAGAGAGAGAGAGAGAGAGAGAGAGAGAGAGAGAGAGAGAGAGAGAGAGAGAGAGAGAGAGAGAGAGAGAGAGAGAGAGAGAGAGAGAGAGAGAGAGAGAGAGAGAGAGAGAGAGAGAGAGAGAGAGAGAGAGAGAGAGAGAGAGAGAGAGAGAGAGAGAGAGAGAGAGAGAGAGAGAGAGAGAGAGAGAGAGAGAGAGAGAGAGAGAGAGAGAGAGAGAGAGAGAGAGAGAGAGAGAGAGAGAGAGAGAGAGAGAGAGAGAGAGAGAGAGAGAGAGAGAGAGAGAGAGAGAGAGAGAGGAGAGAGAGCGAGCTGCAATTTCCTCAGTTTTCTTTTTTTACCTGTCTTTGGCCCCAAAACTAAAACCCAAATGTAGTTTTTTTTTTTTTTTTTTTTTTTTTTTTTTTTTTTTTTTTTTTTTTTTTTTTTTTTTTTTTTTTTTTTTTTTTTTTTTTTTTTTTTTTTTTTTTTTTTTTTTTTTTTTTTTTTTTTTTTTTTTTTTTTTTTTTTTTTTTTTTTTTTTTTTTTTTTTTTTTTTTTTTTTTTTTTTTTTTTTTTTTTTTTTTTTTTTTTTTTTTTTTTTTTTTTTTTTTTTTTTTTTTTTTTTTTTTTTTTTTTTTTTTTTTTTTTTTTTTTTTTTTTTTTTTTTTTTTTTTTTTTTTTTTTTTTTTTTTTTTTTTTTTTTTTTTTTTTTTTTTTTTTTTTTTTTTTTTTTTTTTTTTTTTTTTTTTTTTTTTTTTTTTTTTTTTTTTTTTTTTTTTTTTTTTTTTTTTTTTTTTTTTTTTTTTTTTTTTTTTTTTTTTTTTTTTTTTTTTTTTTTTTTTTTTTTTTTTTTTTTTTTTTTTTTTTTTTTTTTTTTTTTTTTTTTTTTTTTTTTTTTTTTTTTTTTTTTTTTTTTTTTTTTTTTTTTTTTTTTTTTTTTTTTTTTTTTTTTTTTTTTTTTTTTTTTTTTTTTTTTTTTTTTTTTTTTTTTTTTTTTTTTTTTTTTTTTTTTTTTTTTTTTTTTTTTTTTTTTTTTTTTTTTTTTTTTTTTTTTTTTTTTTTTTTTTTTTTTTTTTTTTTTTTTTTTTTTTTTTTTTTTTTTTTTTTTTTTTTTTTTTTTTTTTTTTTTTTTTTTTTTTTTTTTTTTTTTTTTTTTTTTTTTTTTTTTTTTTTTTTTTTTTTTTTTTTTTTTTTTTTTTTTTTTTTTTTTTTTTTTTTTTTTTTTTTTTTTTTTTTTTTTTTTTTTTTTTTTTTTTTTTTTTTTTTTTTTTTTTTTTTTTTTTTTTTTTTTTTTTTTTTTTTTTTTTTTTTTTTTTTTTTTTTTTTTTTTTTTTTTTTTTTTTTTTTTTTTTTTTTTTTTTTTTTTTTTTTTTTTTTTTTTTTTTTTTTTTTTTTTTTTTTTTTTTTTTTTTTTTTTTTTTTTTTTTTTTTTTTTTTTTTTTTTTTTTTTTTTTTTTTTTTTTTTTTTTTTTTTTTTTTTTTTTTTTTTTTTTTTTTTTTTTTTTTTTTTTTTTTTTTTTTTTTTTTTTTTTTTTTTTTTTTTTTTTTTTTTTTTTTTTTTTTTTTTTTTTTTTTTTTTTTTTTTTTTTTTTTTTTTTTTTTTTTTTTTTTTTTTTTTTTTTTTTTTTTTTTTTTTTTTTTTTTTTTTTTTTTTTTTTTTTTTTTTTTTTTTTTTTTTTTTTTTTTTTTTTTTTTTTTTTTTTTTTTTTTTTTTTTTTTTTTTTTTTTTTTTTTTTTTTTTTTTTTTTTTTTTTTTTTTTTTTTTTTTTTTTTTTTTTTTTTTTTTTTTTTTTTTTTTTTTTTTTTTTTTTTTTTTTTTTTTTTTTTTTTTTTTTTTTTTTTTTTTTTTTTTTTTTTTTTTTTTTTTTTTTTTTTTTTTTTTTTTTTTTTTTTTTTTTTTTTTTTTTTTTTTTTTTTTTTTTTTTTTTTTTTTTTTTTTTTTTTTTTTTTTTTTTTTTTTTTTTTTTTTTTTTTTTTTTTTTTTTTTTTTTTTTTTTTTTTTTTTTTTTTTTTTTTTTTTTTTTTTTTTTTTTTTTTTTTTTTTTTTTTTTTTTTTTTTTTTTTTTTTTTTTTTTTTTTTTTTTTTTTTTTTTTTTTTTTTTTTTTTTTTTTTTTTTTTTTTTTTTTTTTTTTTTTTTTTTTTTTTTTTTTTTTTTTTTTTTTTTTTTTTTTTTTTTTTTTTTTTTTTTTTTTTTTTTTTTTTTTTTTTTTTTTTTTTTTTTTTTTTTTTTTTTTTTTTTTTTTTTTTTTTTTTTTTTTTTTTTTTTTTTTTTTTTTTTTTTTTTTTTTTTTTTTTTTTTTTTTTTTTTTTTTTTTTTTTTTTTTTTTTTTTTTTTTTTTTTTTTTTTTTTTTTTTTTTTTTTTTTTTTTTTTTTTTTTTTTTTTTTTTTTTTTTTTTTTTTTTTTTTTTTTTTTTTTTTTTTTTTTTTTTTTTTTTTTTTTTTTTTTTTTTTTTTTTTTTTTTTTTTTTTTTTTTTTTTTTTTTTTTTTTTTTTTTTTTTTTTTTTTTTTTTTTTTTTTTTTTTTTTTTTTTTTTTTTTTTTTTTTTTTTTTTTTTTTTTTTTTTTTTTTTTTTTTTTTTTTTTTTTTTTTTTTTTTTTTTTTTTTTTTTTTTTTTTTTTTTTTTTTTTTTTTTTTTTTTTTTTTTTTTTTTTTTTTTTTTTTTTTTTTTTTTTTTTTTTTTTTTTTTTTTTTTTTTTTTTTTTTTTTTTTTTTTTTTTTTTTTTTTTTTTTTTTTTTTTTTTTTTTTTTTTTTTTTTTTTTTTTTTTTTTTTTTTTTTTTTTTTTTTTTTTTTTTTTTTTTTTTTTTTTTTTTTTTTTTTTTTTTTTTTTTTTTTTTTTTTTTTTTTTTTTTTTTTTTTTTTTTTTTTTTTTTTTTTTTTTTTTTTTTTTTTTTTTTTTTTTTTTTTTTTTTTTTTTTTTTCCTTAGTATTCAGTCTTCTTCACTTCTTTGAAGTATTTGATAGAAAGCTGTAGAATACCCTCTCCTTTTGAATTTCATTTCCTTTCTAGGTTTTCATGTATTCTCTCCTAGTTCTCCTCCTTTGAATCTAGTGTTTCATAGTCTCCTTTACTGGAATTTCTCCAGGTCATGCCCAATCAACATGGATGTCACCAAGGTTCTAACCTGAACTTTTTTCTTTTCTCCCTCTATACTGTTTGTTTGTTTGTTTGTTTGTTTGTTTGTTTGTTTGTTTGTTTGTTTGTTTGTTTGTTTGTTTGTTTGTTTGTTTGTTTGTTTGTTTGTTTGTTTGTTTGTTTGTTTGTTTGTTTGTTTGTTTGTTTGTTTGTTTGTTTGTTTGTTTGTTTGTTTGTTTGTTTGTTTGTTTGTTTGTTTGTTTGTTTGTTTGTTTGTTTGTTTGTTTGTTTGTTTGTTTGTTTGTTTGTTTGTTTGTTTGTTTGTTTGTTTGTTTGTTTGTTTGTTTGTTTGTTTGTTTGTTTGTTTGTTTGTTTGTTTGTTTGTTTGTTTGTTTGTTTGTTTGTTTGTTTGTTTGTTTGTTTGTTTGTTTGTTTGTTTGTTTGTTTGTTTGTTTGTTTGTTTGTTTGTTTGTTTGTTTGTTTGTTTGTTTGTTTGTTTGTTTGTTTGTTTGTTTGTTTGTTTGTTTGTTTGTTTGTTTGTTTGTTTGTTTGTTTGTTTGTTTGTTTGTTTGTTTGTTTGTTTGTTTGTTTGTTTGTTTGTTTGTTTGTTTGTTTGTTTGTTTGTTTGTTTGTTTGTTTGTTTGTTTGTTTGTTTGTTTGTTTGTTTGTTTGTTTGTTTGTTTGTTTGTTTGTTTGTTTGTTTGTTTGTTTGTTTGTTTGTTTGTTTGTTTGTTTGTTTGTTTGTTTGTTTGTTTGTTTGTTTGTTTGTTTGTTTGTTTGTTTGTTTGTTTGTTTGTTTGTTTGTTTGTTTGTTTGTTTGTTTGTTTGTTTGTTTGTTTGTTTGTTTGTTTGTTTGTTTGTTTGTTTGTTTGTTTGTTTGTTTGTTTGTTTGTTTGTTTGTTTGTTTTAAACTTTTTATTGACAGAACCCATGCCAGGGTAATTTTTTACAGCATTATCCCTTGCACTCACTTCTGTTCCGATTTTTTCCCTCCCTCCCTCTACCCCCTCCCCAAGATGGCAAGCAGTCCTTTATATGTTAAATAGGTTACAGTATATCCGAGATACAATATATGTGTGAAGAACCGAACAATTTTCTTGTTGCACAGGGATAATTGGATTCAGAAGGTATAAATAACCCGGGAAGAAAAACAAAAATGCAAGCAGTTTATATTGCTATGTGCTTATGTCATTATGGGTAATGCTTCCCATATTGATGGATTTATGTGTACCTGTTTCAGGTGAGCCCCTTCAGAAACCCGCTAGTCTGACTTGACTTCCTATTTCCTTTGGTGTTTTCATCTCCCTTCCTGAGATGTCAGGGAGGGTGTGACCACCTTCTTTTTATGGTGTTTTCACTCCTTTTTTGAGCAGTCAGGGAAGGTGTGATCACCTTCTTTTTGGGGTTCTCACCTCCTTGAGAAGTCAGGAAGGTCATGACCACCTTATGGTCTAAAACAGAAGAAAGTGGGAGATGTTGGAATCCTTACAAACTGTTAAGTCATTAGAGTTGATAGAGACAATAATTATCTAATTGAGCAAGGTTCAGTATGATTGATCTGATCTTACAAGGAGATGTTATGGGCCAGAAGAAACAAGGTACTAAGCAGACCTGAGAAACAATGCTTGTGTTCACACCTTTGGAGAGCTCATAGAGGCAAGAAGCTCTTAGGGCCAGAGAGGACTCGGGGAGGAAACCCATAATCACACTCTCTCGGACAAGGAGCATAAAGAGAGCTTCAGTGAGCCAGTCAAGGGAGTTCAGCTGAATTAGATTGAGAGGGGAATGTCAAGCGAGTTCAGCCAGAAGCCCTCTCTCGGAGGCAAGAAAGATTCATTTCATCTTCCACCTTTGTGCTGGCTGGAGGCTGAAGAAAGCAGAGGCAGAAGGAAAGGACAAAGCTTCAAGAGCTCTTAGAATCAAGGAGAGAGAGAGGCCTCTAAGAAAACTAACCGGGCTATATTGGAGACAATAAAAGATCTGAACTTTTAAAACCTGGCTGCATTTGGGCGATTATTACTTTCAACTGAAACTAAGGCTGCCTCCAGAAAACCTCCCCGAGAAACCTGCTCTTCCAGAGAGAACCTTCATATTATATATTAAGGAAGAAAAACAAAAATGCAAGCAGTTTATATTCATTTCCCAGTGTTTTTTCTTTGGGTGTAGCTGCTTCTGTCCATCCTTGATCAATTGAAATTGAATTAGCTCTCTTTATCGAAGAGATCCACTTCCATCAGAATACATCCTCAAACAGTATCGTTGTTGAGGTATATAATGATCTCCTAGTTCTGCTCATTTCATTTAGCACCTTACTGTGTTTTGAAAAAAATTTTCTATAAGAGGTGTCTCTACTTCTCTTCTCTTGCTCTCTTTTTAATTTTTTATAACCCAGATTCTGACCTCATCATTCTATCAAAATACCCCCTCAAAAGTCACCAAAGACCTCTTAATACCAATAGCATTTTTCCAATACTCATTTTTAACCTCTCTAAACCCTTTGACACTGCTGATAACTTTCTCCTTCTTGATATTCTCAGTTCTCTAGATTTTAGAGATATCACTCTTTCCTGGTTCTCCTTCTACCTGTATAATAACTTTTCAGTCTCTTTCACTGGATGTCATCCAGATTATTTCTTGTCATTGTAAGTGTCACAAAGATCTGTGTCCTGGACACTCTTTTCTTCTTACTCTAAACTACTTCATTTGGTGATTTCATCATTCCCCAAGGAATTGGTTATCATCTCTGTACTGATGATTCTCACATCTATCTTACCCTAATCTCTCTGTTGACTTCTAATTTTGTTTATCCAACTCCCTTTCAGTAGACATCTTAAACTCAACATGTTCAAAACTAAACTTATTCTTTTTCCCTCTTAACCCTCCTCCATGTCCTAATTTTTCTGTTAGCATAGAGGTCAACACCATTCTCCCAGTACCTCAGACTTATAAGCTAGGAGTCATCTGAGACTCCTCATTATCCCTCAATCCTTTTATCCATTTGATTTCCAAGACCTATTGATTTCAGCTTTGCAACATGATGTAGGTCCTTATCATCTCATATTTGGACTATTAACATAGTCTGCTGCTGAGTTTGCCTGCCTCAAGTCTCTCCCTACTAGAATACTTCCTTCCCTTAGCCAGAGAGAGAGAGAGAGAGAGAGAGAGAGAGAGAGAGAGAGAGAGAGAGAGAGAGAGAGAGAGAGAGAGAGAGAGAGAGAGAGAGAGAGAGAGAGAGAGAGAGAGAGAGAGAGAGAGAGAGAGAGAGAGAGAGAGAGAGAGAGAGAGAGAGAGAGAGAGAGAGAGAGAGAGAGAGAGAGAGAGAGAGAGAGAGAGAGAGAGAGAGAGAGAGAGAGAGAGAGAGAGAGAGAGAGAGAGAGAGAGAGAGAGAGAGAGAGAGAGAGAGAGAGAGAGAGAGAGAGAGAGAGAGAGAGAGAGAGAGAGAGAGAGAGAGAGAGAGAGAGAGAGAGAGAGAGAGAGAGAGAGAGAGAGAGAGAGAGAGAGAGAGAGAGAGAGAGAGAGAGAGAGAGAGAGAGAGAGAGAGAGAGAGAGAGAGAGAGAGAGAGAGAGAGAGAGAGAGAGAGAGAGAGAGAGAGAGAGAGAGAGAGAGAGAGAGAGAGAGAGAGAGAGAGAGAGAGAGAGAGAGAGAGAGAGAGAGAGAGAGAGAGAGAGAGAGAGAGAGAGAGAGAGAGAGAGAGAGAGAGAGAGAGAGAGAGAGAGAGAGAGAGAGAGAGAGAGAGAGAGAGAGAGAGAGAGAGAGAGAGAGAGAGAGAGAGAGAGAGAGAGAGAGAGAGAGAGAGAGAGAGAGAGAGAGAGAGAGAGAGAGAGAGAGAGAGAGAGAGAGAGAGAGAGAGAGAGAGAGAGAGAGAGAGAGAGAGAGAGAGAGAGAGAGAGAGAGAGAGAGAGAGAGAGAGAGAGAGAGAGAGAGAGAGAGAGAGAGAGAGAGAGAGAGAGAGAGAGAGAGAGAGAGAGAGAGAGAGAGAGAGAGAGAGAGAGAGAGAGAGAGAGAGAGAGAGAGAGAGAGAGAGAGAGAGAGAGAGAGAGAGAGAGAGAGAGAGAGAGAGAGAGAGAGAGAGAGAGAGAGAGAGAGAGAGAGAGAGAGAGAGAGAGAGAGAGAGAGAGAGAGAGAGAGAGAGAGAGAGAGAGAGAGAGAGAGAGAGAGAGAGAGAGAGAGAGAGAGAGAGAGAGAGAGAGAGAGAGAGAGAGAGAGAGAGAGAGAGAGAGAGAGAGAGAGAGAGAGAGAGAGAGAGAGAGAGAGAGAGAGAGAGAGAGAGAGAGAGAGAGAGAGAGAGAGAGAGAGAGAGAGAGAGAGAGAGAGAGAGAGAGAGAGAGAGAGAGAGAGAGAGAGAGAGAGAGAGAGAGAGAGAGAGAGAGAGAGAGAGAGAGAGAGAGAGAGAGAGAGAGAGAGAGAGAGAGAGAGAGAGAGAGAGAGAGAGAGAGAGAGAGAGAGAGAGAGAGAGAGAGAGAGAGAGAGAGAGAGAGAGAGAGAGAGAGAGAGAGAGAGAGAGAGAGAGAGAGAGAGAGAGAGAGAGAGAGAGAGAGAGAGAGAGAGAGAGAGAGAGAGAGAGAGAGAGAGAGAGAGAGAGAGAGAGAGAGAGAGAGAGAGAGAGAGAGAGAGAGAGAGAGAGAGAGAGAGAGAGAGAAAGAAAGAGAGAGAGAGATCACGATAAGGTAGTAAACTATAAAAAAAAATGCAGTTTTAAGACTTACTTTAATTCACCTCAATAAATACAAATTGAATGTCCATCATGTAAAAGATTCTATTCCAGATAGCTTCGTGAATAAGAAGATGAGTGAGATACAGTTCATATATCTTTTTTTTCATGTTCTTATGACCTTTCACATTATAACATTTCCAGATAACCATAGAGCTTCATTTTAAGGCTGCCTTAATAATTGGGATTACTTTTACAAGAAGAACTTCAAAGTATATCAGCTAAAACTCACTAAAAACTTTGTTAAAATAATACAGAAGCAGATTGAAATTTATATTATATTTCATAGTTGTAATTTGTTTTTACATATTTTAGGAAATATATATACAGGGGAAAGAAAACATCAGTAAAGACATCTACTTTGAATTCTACCATATAAGACTTTAAGTTATACTAGTTGAAGACCATATTGTGATTTAAAGACTCACCTGCTCCAAATCTAATTCAAGGTCCTTTCCAAATCTAAGATTTATTTTTTTATTCTTCATTCTTTAAGCTGTTTCTCCCCTCTGAAAAAAAAAAAAAAAAAAAAAAAAAAAAAAAAAAAAAAAAAAAAAAAAAAAAAAAAAAAAAAAAAAAAAAAAAAAAAAAAAAAAAAAAAAAAAAAAAAAAAAAAAAAAAAAAAAAAAAAAAAAAAAAAAAAAAAAAAAAAAAAAAAAAAAAAAAAAAAAAAAAAAAAAAAAAAAAAAAAAAAAAAAAAAAAAAAAAAAAAAAAAAAAAAAAAAAAAAAAAAAAAAAAAAAAAAAAAAAAAAAAAAAAAAAAAAAAAAAAAAAAAAAAAAAAAAAAAAAAAAAAAAAAAAAAAAAAAAAAAAAAAAAAAAAAAAAAAAAAAAAAAAAAAAAAAAAAAAAAAAAAAAAAAAAAAAAAAAAAAAAAAAAAAAAAAAAAAAAAAAAAAAAAAAAAAAAAAAAAAAAAAAAAAAAAAAAAAAAAAAAAAAAAAAAAAAAAAAAAAAAAAAAAAAAAAAAAAAAAAAAAAAAAAAAAAAAAAAAAAAAAAAAAAAAAAAAAAAAAAAAAAAAAAAAAAAAAAAAAAAAAAAAAAAAAAAAAAAAAAAAAAAAAAAAAAAAAAAAAAAAAAAAAAAAAAAAAAAAAAAAAAAAAAAAAAAAAAAAAAAAAAAAAAAAAAAAAAAAAAAAAAAAAAAAAAAAAAAAAAAAAAAAAAAAAAAAAAAAAAAAAAAAAAAAAAAAAAAAAAAAAAAAAAAAAAAAAAAAAAAAAAAAAAAAAAAAAAAAAAAAAAAAAAAAAAAAAAAAAAAAAAAAAAAAAAAAAAAAAAAAAAAAAAAAAAAAAAAAAAAAAAAAAAAAAAAAAAAAAAAAAAAAAAAAAAAAAAAAAAAAAAAAAAAAAAAAAAAAAAAAAAAAAAAAAAAAAAAAAAAAAAAAAAAAAAAAAAAAAAAAAAAAAAAAAAAAAAAAAAAAAAAAAAAAAAAAAAAAAAAAAAAAAAAAAAAAAAAAAAAAAAAAAAAAAAAAAAAAAAAAAAAAAAAAAAAAAAAAAAAAAAAAAAAAAAAAAAAAAAAAAAAAAAAAAAAAAAAAAAAAAAAAAAAAAAAAAAAAAAAAAAAAAAAAAAAAAAAAAAAAAAAAAAAAAAAAAAAAAAAAAAAAAAAAAAAAAAAAAAAAAAAAAAAAAAAAAAAAAAAAAAAAAAAAAAAAAAAAAAAAAAAAAAAAAAAAAAAAAAAAAAAAAAAAAAAAAAAAAAAAAAAAAAAAAAAAAAAAAAAAAAAAAAAAAAAAAAAAAAAAAAAAAAAAAAAAAAAAAAAAAAAAAAAAAAAAAAAAAAAAAAAAAAAAAAAAAAAAAAAAAAAAAAAAAAAAAAAAAAAAAAAAAAAAAAAAAAAAAAAAAAAAAAAAAAAAAAAAAAAAAAAAAAAAAAAAAAAAAAAAAAAAAAAAAAAAAAAAAAAAAAAAAAAAAAAAAAAAAAAAAAAAAAAAAAAAAAAAAAAAAAAAAAAAAAAAAAAAAAAAAAAAAAAAAAAAAAAAAAAAAAAAAAAAAAAAAAAAAAAAAAAAAAAAAAAAAAAAAAAAAAAAAAAAAAAAAAAAAAAAAAAAAAAAAAAAAAAAAAAAAAAAAAAAAAAAAAAAAAAAAAAAAAAAAAAAAAAAAAAAAAAAAAAAAAAAAAAAAAAAAAAAAAAAAAAAAAAAAAAAAAAAAAAAAAAAAAAAAAAAAAAAAAAAAAAAAAAAAAAAAAAAAAAAAAAAAAAAAAAAAAAAAAAAAAAAAAAAAAAAAAAAAAAAAAAAAAAAAAAAAAAAAAAAAAAAAAAAAAAAAAAAAAAAAAAAAAAAAAAAAAAAAAAAAAAAAAAAAAAAAAAAAAAAAAAAAAAAAAAAAAAAAAAAAAAAAAAAAAAAAAAAAAAAAAAAAAAAAAAAAAAAAAAAAAAAAAAAAAAAAAAAAAAAAAAAAAAAAAAAAAAAAAAAAAAAAAAAAAAAAAAAAAAAAAAAAAAAAAAAAAAAAAAAAAAAAAAAAAAAAAAAAAAAAAAAAAAAAAAAAAAAAAAAAAAAAAAAAAAAAAAAAAAAAAAAAAAAAAAAAAAAAAAAAAAAAAAAAAAAAAAAAAAAAAAAAAAAAAAAAAAAAAAAAAAAAAAAAAAAAAAAAAAAAAAAAAAAAAAAAAAAAAAAAAAAAAAAAAAAAAAAAAAAAAAAAAAAAAAAAAAAAAAAAAAAAAAAAAAAAAAAAAAAAAAAAAAAAAAAAAAAAAAAAAAAAAAAAAAAAAAAAAAAAAAAAAAAAAAAAAAAAAAAAAAAAAAAAAAAAAAAAAAAAAAAAAAAAAAAAAAAAAAAAAAAAAAAAAAAAAAAAAAAAAAAAAAAAAAAAAAAAAAAAAAAAAAAAAAAAAAAAAAAAAAAAAAAAAAAAAAAAAAAAAAAAAAAAAAAAAAAAAAAAAAAAAAAAAAAAAAAAAAAAAAAAAAAAAAAAAAAAAAAAAAAAAAAAAAAAAAAAAAAAAAAAAAAAAAAAAAAAAAAAAAAAAAAAAAAAAAAAAAAAAAAAAAAAAAAAAAAAAAAAAAAAAAAAAAAAAAAAAAAAAAAAAAAAAAAAAAAAAAAAAAAAAAAAAAAAAAAAAAAAAAAAAAAAAAAAAAAAAAAAAAAAAAAAAAAAAAAAAAAAAAAAAAAAAAAAAAAAAAAAAAAAAAAAAAAAAAAAAAAAAAAAAAAAAAAAAAAAAAAAAAAAAAAAAAAAAAAAAAAAAAAAAAAAAAAAAAAAAAAAAAAAAAAAAAAAAAAAAAAATAATGATAATCAGCTTTTATTCCTGGAGTTTCTTTCTGTCTCCTTGGGATTAGTGACTCAAACATTCTTTGCAGGCCACTGCATAGGAAGAATAAGGGTAGACTTCCCAGGTACAATACTTGCCTACCCCTGGGTAACGCCTACTTTAGTCACCAGCTATTTAAACTGGCAGCTGTGGGACATGATGAAAATGAATGGAAACCTTTTCAAACATCTTTGTTGGTTTAGCGAGGTTGGGTTGCCTTTCTTTGCTTTTTAATGCAATATATGAATGGTAATTGGCATCCCATTTGCTGAGAAGGCACAAATGTTCAAGGGAGTATAGCATGTCTTTCAGCTCTGTGTATGTTGCTTAAGCCTTAATATATACTGAAGTTTGCCCCAGTTGTCTTGGTAATAAAGTGTTTACTTACCAGAGAGGACATTCATGGGTTGGCTGTTCATACAGTTAAGCAAGGCATTGTATTATTTGAAATTTCAAGCTTTTCTTCCCAGGGAATTCACCTCATCATTGCAGCCTAGCTCATCCCTCATGAAGGAAACTTGGTTCCTTCTTAATCATACAAATATGCAGCTATGGCTTTTGTAAAACCAAAAAACATATTATGTAGACTGAAGGTGGTGACAAAAAGTAAGAAAACTTTTCCTGCTACCTACCATATTTATTTAAAAAAGGTATATGTAACTAAGCACCCAGGTATCACTAAAATGATGTTGTCCTGCTAGAACACCTAATGCAGAACTTGGCTCCTAAAGTATATAGGAAACAATTCATGGTTCTTAATTTGAAAATCATACCATTTAAATGGATGGTGTTGTGTTTGTGCTGTGGCCAGTGGGGGATAATTAAGCACATTTTTTGTCAGTGTTTTTCAGTCATGTACAACTCTTTGTGATCCCATTTGGGGGTTTCTTGGCAAAGATCCCAGAATGGTTTGTCCTTTCCTTCTCTAGACTATAATACAGATAAGGAACCTGAGTCTTCCTGACTTCAAGCCTGGTCATCCATCAGCTGCCCTCAAATTGTGGCAAAGTAAATCAAGTGACTTGCATAGAGAGACAGAGCTAGTAAGTGCTAGAGGACAGATTTGAAATCTGGAAGGTGAGTCTTCCTGACTCCAGGTCTAACATTCTATCCAGTGCCCCTAAACTGAGGAAAACATGGTGGTGACTTGCCCAGAATAACACAGCTAGTAAATGTCTGAGTGAGGATTTGAACTCGGGTTTTCTTGACCGGACCTGACCTGACACTCTACTCACTTTGTCACCTAGCTTCTACCTTGAGAAGAGAAGAGAAGAGAAGAGAAGAGAAGAGAAGAGAAGAGAAGAGAAGAGAAGAGAAGAGAAGAGAAGAGAAGAGAAGAGAAGAGAAGAGAAGAGAAGAGAAGAGAAGAGAAGAGAAGAGAAGAGAAGAGAAGAGAAGAGAAGAGAAGAGAAGAGAAGAGAAGAGAAGAGAAGAGAAGAGAAGAGAAGAGAAGAGAAGAGAAGAGAAGAGAAGAGAAGAGAAGAGAAGAGAAGAGAAGAGAAGAGAAGAGAAGAGAAGAGAAGAGAAGAGAAGAGAAGAGAAGAGAAGAGAAGAGAAGAGAAGAGAAGAGAAGAGAAGAGAAGAGAAGAGAAGAGAAGAGAAGAGAAGAGAAGAGAAGAGAAGAGAAGAGAAGAGAAGAGAAGAGAAGAGAAGAGAAGAGAAGAGAAGAGAAGAGAAGAGAAGAGAAGAGAAGAGAAGAGAAGAGAAGAGAAGAGAAGAGAAGAGAAGAGAAGAGAAGAGAAGAGAAGAGAAGAGAAGAGAAGAGAAGAGAAGAGAAGAGAAGAGAAGAGAAGAGAAGAGAAGAGAAGAGAAGAGAAGAGAAGAGAAGAGAAGAGAAGAGAAGAGAAGAGAAGAGAAGAGAAGAGAAGAGAAGAGAAGAGAAGAGAAGAGAAGAGAAGAGAAGAGAAGAGAAGAGAAGAGAAGAGAAGAGAAGAGAAGAGAAGAGAAGAGAAGAGAAGAGAAGAGAAGAGAAGAGAAGAGAAGAGAAGAGAAGAGAAGAGAAGAGAAGAGAAGAGAAGAGAAGAGAAGAGAAGAGAAGAGAAGAGAAGAGAAGAGAAGAGAAGAGAAGAGAAGAGAAGAGAAGAGAAGAGAAGAGAAGAGAAGAGAAGAGAAGAGAAGAGAAGAGAAGAGAAGAGAAGAGAAGAGAAGAGAAGAGAAGAGAAGAGAAGAGAAGAGAAGAGAAGAGAAGAGAAGAGAAGAGAAGAGAAGAGAAGAGAAGAGAAGAGAAGAGAAGAGAAGAGAAGAGAAGAGAAGAGAAGAGAAGAGAAGAGAAGAGAAGAGAAGAGAAGAGAAGAGAAGAGAAGAGAAGAGAAGAGAAGAGAAGAGAAGAGAAGAGAAGAGAAGAGAAGAGAAGAGAAGAGAAGAGAAGAGAAGAGAAGAGAAGAGAAGAGAAGAGAAGAGAAGAGAAGAGAAGAGAAGAGAAGAGAAGAGAAGAGAAGAGAAGAGAAGAGAAGAGAAGAGAAGAGAAGAGAAGAGAAGAGAAGAGAAGAGAAGAGAAGAGAAGAGAAGAGAAGAGAAGAGAAGAGAAGAGAAGAGAAGAGAAGAGAAGAGAAGAGAAGAGAAGAGAAGAGAAGAGAAGAGAAGAGAAGAGAAGAGAAGAGAAGAGAAGAGAAGAGAAGAGAAGAGAAGAGAAGAGAAGAGAAGAGAAGAGAAGAGAAGAGAAGAGAAGAGAAGAGAAGAGAAGAGAAGAGAAGAGAAGAGAAGAGAAGAGAAGAGAAGAGAAGAGAAGAGAAGAGAAGAGAAGAGAAGAGAAGAGAAGAGAAGAGAAGAGAAGAGAAGAGAAGAGAAGAGAAGAGAAGAGAAGAGAAGAGAAGAGAAGAGAAGAGAAGAGAAGAGAAGAGAAGAGAAGAGAAGAGAAGAGAAGAGAAGAGAAGAGAAGAGAAGAGAAGAGAAGAGAAGAGAAGAGAAGAGAAGAGAAGAGAAGAGAAGAGAAGAGAAGAGAAGAGAAGAGAAGAGAAGAGAAGAGAAGAGAAGAGAAGAGAAGAGAAGAGAAGAGAAGAGAAGAGAAGAGAAGAGAAGAGAAGAGAAGAGAAGAGAAGAGAAGAGAAGAGAAGAGAAGAGAAGAGAAGAGAAGAGAAGAGAAGAAAGAAGAGAAGGAGGAGGAGGAGGAAGAAAAATGGAAATAGTGGATAATCCTTTACCAGCATTCTTTACAGAGTGGAATGGGCTTTCTAAGAAAGTAATAGGTTCCCCAACATTGAAAAGGCTATATGACCATTTCTTGAGGATAATGTAGGGTGATTCCCTCTGAGATGTGGCTTGAATAGTAATTTGCTGCTATCAGATATATATATATATATATATATATATATATATATATATATATATATATATATATATATATATATATATATATATATATATATATATATATATATATATATATATATATATATATATATATATATATATATATATATATATATATATATATATATATATATATATATATATATATATATATATATATATATATATATATATATATATATATATATATATATATATATATATATATATATATATATATATATATATATATATATATATATATATATATATATATATATATATATATATATATATATATATATATATATATATATATATATATATATATATATATATATATATATATATATATATATATATATATATATATATATATATATATATATATATATATATATATATATATATATATATATATATATATATATATATATATATATATATATATATATATATATATATATATATATATATATATATATATATATATATATATATATATATATATATATATATATATATATATATATATATATATATATATATATATATATATATATATATATATATATATATATATATATATATATATATATATATATATATATATATATATATATATATATATATATATATATATATATATATATATATATATATATATATATATATATATATATATATATATATATATATATATATATATATATATATATATATATATATATATATATATATATATATATATATATATATATATATATATATATATATATATATATATATATATATATATATATATATATATATATATATATATATATATATATATATATATATATATATATATATATATATATATATATATATATATATATATATATATATATATATATATATATATATATATATATATATATATATATATATATATATATATATATATATATATATATATATATATATATATATATATATATATATATATATATATATATATATATATATATATATATATATATATATATATATATATATATATATATATATATATATATATATATATATATATATATATATATATATATATATATATATATATATATATATATATATATATATATATATATATATATATATATATATATATATATATATATATATATATATATATATATATATATATATATATATATATATATATATATATATATATATATATATATATATATATATATATATATATATATATATATATATATATATATATATATATATATATATATATATATATATATATATATATATATATATATATATATATATATATATATATATATATATATATATATATATATATATATATATATATATATATATATATATATATATATATATATATATATATATATATATATATATATATATATATATATATATATATATATATATATATATATATATATATATATATATATATATATATATATATAAGTTAATTTGTACATATAATAAAAAACATATAAAATACGGGCATTTCTATAATGAATCTCACAAATCTACACATTTTAAAATATTATCTTCTGTGTATGTTTCTGTTTATGTGTGGTAGATAAAGAGGAAGATGAATCCTGGCAGTGATAATTTTTTTTCCAAGTTAAAAGGTCTCTCTTACCAGATCAAAAATCAGCATGACCTTAGCAAAAGTTGGAAAGACTTGTAAAACTTTTTACAGGCAAATAAATTTTCAGCACTCATCCACATAAATTCATAACCCTGAGTGATGCAATGAGCTATGGGATAGATAAGAATTACTTCACTCTCACTACACTGTACCTCCCACTGGGAAATTTTAAAAAGGCAATTTACTCCTAAGGGTTAGATTAGAAAAGGAAATGAGAACTAAAACCAAGTACAACTAAAATTATTTAAGCAGAATTTTTGTGGTCTGACCTGCAATTTGGCTGAGATAGCTCCATTTATGTCTGTCTTTTATTTATAGAGTTTTTCTCTGATTCATATCCTCTCTGAGAACAGATGCAACAAGAATAATATTACTCAAGAGAATCAGTATCTATAAGAAATTTACAAGTAACAAATAAATCAAAAGCAAAATTTCAAGTCTAATGGAAAAAACATAAAAATTTTAAAAGGCTTTATTTATTTTCTAATATTAAAAAAAGACAGAAAACTTTAAGAATGCTCAGAAAAAAATAAAACTTATAAAGGAAATATAAAAGAAAATCCCAATTTTTCTTCAAAGCACCTTCCAAAATGCTTTTTCATCAAGCCTATATTATGATGCTAGAAATCTCAGCTAGGAAATGTCTTCAAGAAAGTTAAGAATGAGACTGGGCAAAGATTTGAATACTTTTCCCAAAGTTCACCAGGCCAACTTTTATGATACCAGACCACTACAGAACAATCCTAGGAATTGCTGTTCATCCTTCATTCTCAAAGAAGACCAATACCATCATGAGGGTGATGTCTTAATTTACAAGTGAACTGGATTTAAATAAACAATGGGCAAAAGAGGCTTAGATTCAGACCTATTATTGGCTAATCAATGACTTGGGTTTAAAGATAGTTTAGTCAAGTAGCTCCATTTAAATCACAATGGGCTTTTTCAAAGGCTATATTTCAAGAAATCATAAATAAAATTATGCAAAAAAGAAAAAATTGTTACAACTTTATGAAAAACAAAATAATGATACAATAAATAAATAGGAGTGAAAAAATCTAGCCTCCAACTTCAAGACACATTATCAAATATAAGCAATTAAAAATTATATTCCCTGGAACACAGAACCAATATGTAATGGTATCACTCCTCATGAGAACAGAGAAACAAAAGGAGAAGGAAGAGAAGAGGAAAAAGCAGAATAACAAAGAGGAAAAGAAGGAAGGCAGGAAAGAAGAAAGACAGGCAGGAAGGAAGACAGGCAGGAAGGAAGGGTTGCTCAACTCAAACTGGCCCCCAAGCATGGCAGACCTCTACCTTTCTATCTTGTCCTGGGAAAATACAGCAAATTATAATCTGCAACTGGAAACAATCTGAATAACTACAGGGGAAGTAGTTAAATAGGGGGATAGTTAAATAAATTGATCTGCAGTAAAAAAAAAAAAAAAAAAAAAAAAAAAAAAAAAAAAAAAAAAAAAAAAAAAAAAAAAAAAAAAAAAAAAAAAAAAAAAAAAAAAAAAAAAAAAAAAAAAAAAAAAAAAAAAAAAAAAAAAAAAAAAAAAAAAAAAAAAAAAAAAAAAAAAAAAAAAAAAAAAAAAAAAAAAAAAAAAAAAAAAAAAAAAAAAAAAAAAAAAAAAAAAAAAAAAAAAAAAAAAAAAAAAAAAAAAAAAAAAAAAAAAAAAAAAAAAAAAAAAAAAAAAAAAAAAAAAAAAAAAAAAAAAAAAAAAAAAAAAAAAAAAAAAAAAAAAAAAAAAAAAAAAAAAAAAAAAAAAAAAAAAAAAAAAAAAAAAAAAAAAAAAAAAAAAAAAAAAAAAAAAAAAAAAAAAAAAAAAAAAAAAAAAAAAAAAAAAAAAAAAAAAAAAAAAAAAAAAAAAAAAAAAAAAAAAAAAAAAAAAAAAAAAAAAAAAAAAAAAAAAAAAAAAAAAAAAAAAAAAAAAAAAAAAAAAAAAAAAAAAAAAAAAAAAAAAAAAAAAAAAAAAAAAAAAAAAAAAAAAAAAAAAAAAAAAAAAAAAAAAAAAAAAAAAAAAAAAAAAAAAAAAAAAAAAAAAAAAAAAAAAAAAAAAAAAAAAAAAAAAAAAAAAAAAAAAAAAAAAAAAAAAAAAAAAAAAAAAAAAAAAAAAAAAAAAAAAAAAAAAAAAAAAAAAAAAAAAAAAAAAAAAAAAAAAAAAAAAAAAAAAAAAAAAAAAAAAAAAAAAAAAAAAAAAAAAAAAAAAAAAAAAAAAAAAAAAAAAAAAAAAAAAAAAAAAAAAAAAAAAAAAAAAAAAAAAAAAAAAAAAAAAAAAAAAAAAAAAAAAAAAAAAAAAAAAAAAAAAAAAAAAAAAAAAAAAAAAAAAAAAAAAAAAAAAAAAAAAAAAAAAAAAAAAAAAAAAAAAAAAAAAAAAAAAAAAAAAAAAAAAAAAAAAAAAAAAAAAAAAAAAAAAAAAAAAAAAAAAAAAAAAAAAAAAAAAAAAAAAAAAAAAAAAAAAAAAAAAAAAAAAAAAAAAAAAAAAAAAAAAAAAAAAAAAAAAAAAAAAAAAAAAAAAAAAAAAAAAAAAAAAAAAAAAAAAAAAAAAAAAAAAAAAAAAAAAAAAAAAAAAAAAAAAAAAAAAAAAAAAAAAAAAAAAAAAAAAAAAAAAAAAAAAAAAAAAAAAAAAAAAAAAAAAAAAAAAAAAAAAAAAAAAAAAAAAAAAAAAAAAAAAAAAAAAAAAAAAAAAAAAAAAAAAAAAAAAAAAAAAAAAAAAAAAAAAAAAAAAAAAAAAAAAAAAAAAAAAAAAAAAAAAAAAAAAAAAAAAAAAAAAAAAAAAAAAAAAAAAAAAAAAAAAAAAAAAAAAAAAAAAAAAAAAAAAAAAAAAAAAAAAAAAAAAAAAAAAAAAAAAAAAAAAAAAAAAAAAAAAAAAAAAAAAAAAAAAAAAAAAAAAAAAAAAAAAAAAAAAAAAAAAAAAAAAAAAAAAAAAAAAAAAAAAAAAAAAAAAAAAAAAAAAAAAAAAAAAAAAAAAAAAAAAAAAAAAAAAAAAAAAAAAAAAAAAAAAAAAAAAAAAAAAAAAAAAAAAAAAAAAAAAAAAAAAAAAAAAAAAAAAAAAAAAAAAAAAAAAAAAAAAAAAAAAAAAAAAAAAAAAAAAAAAAAAAAAAAAAAAAAAAAAAAAAAAAAAAAAAAAAAAAAAAAAAAAAAAAAAAAAAAAAAAAAAAAAAAAAAAAAAAAAAAAAAAAAAAAAAAAAAAAAAAAAAAAAAAAAAAAAAAAAAAAAAAAAAAAAAAAAAAAAAAAAAAAAAAAAAAAAAAAAAAAAAAAAAAAAAAAAAAAAAAAAAAAAAAAAAAAAAAAAAAAAAAAAAAAAAAAAAAAAAAAAAAAAAAAAAAAAAAAAAAAAAAAAAAAAAAAAAAAAAAAAAAAAAAAAAAAAAAAAAAAAAAAAAAAAAAAAAAAAAAAAAAAAAAAAAAAAAAAAAAAAAAAAAAAAAAAAAAAAAAAAAAAAAAAAAAAAAAAAAAAAAAAAAAAAAAAAAAAAAAAAAAAAAAAAAAAAAAAAAAAAAAAAAAAAAAAAAAAAAAAAAAAAAAAAAAAAAAAAAAAAAAAAAAAAAAAAAAAAAAAAAAAAAAAAAAAAAAAAAAAAAAAAAAAAAAAAAAAAAAAAAAAAAAAAAAAAAAAAAAAAAAAAAAAAAAAAAAAAAAAAAAAAAAAAAAAAAAAAAAAAAAAAAAAAAAAAAAAAAAAAAAAAAAAAAAAAAAAAAAAAAAAAAAAAAAAAAAAAAAAAAAAAAAAAAAAAAAAAAAAAAAAAAAAAAAAAAAAAAAAAAAAAAAAAAAAAAAAAAAAAAAAAAAAAAAAAAAAAAAAAAAAAAAAAAAAAAAAAAAAAAAAAAAAAAAAAAAAAAAAAAAAAAAAAAAAAAAAAAAAAAAAAAAAAAAAAAAAAAAAAAAAAAAAAAAAAAAAAAAAAAAAAAAAAAAAAAAAAAAAAAAAAAAAAAAAAAAAAAAAAAAAAAAAAAAAAAAAAAAAAAAAAAAAAAAAAAAAAAAAAAAAAAAAAAAAAAAAAAAAAAAAAAAAAAAAAAAAAAAAAAAAAAAAAAAAAAAAAAAAAAAAAAAAAAAAAAAAAAAAAAAAAAAAAAAAAAAAAAAAAAAAAAAAAAAAAAAAAAAAAAAAAAAAAAAAAAAAAAAAAAAAAAAAAAAAAAAAAAAAAAAAAAAAAAAAAAAAAAAAAAAAAAAAAAAAAAAAAAAAAAAAAAAAAAAAAAAAAAAAAAAAAAAAAAAAAAAAAAAAAAAAAAAAAAAAAAAAAAAAAAAAAAAAAAAAAAAAAAAAAAAAAAAAAAAAAAAAAAAAAAAAAAAAAAAAAAAAAAAAAAAAAAAAAAAAAAAAAAAAAAAAAAAAAAAAAAAAAAAAAAAAAAAAAAAAAAAAAAAAAAAAAAAAAAAAAAAAAAAAAAAAAAAAAAAAAAAAAAAAAAAAAAAAAAAAAAAAAAAAAAAAAAAAAAAAAAAAAAAAAAAAAAAAAAAAAAAAAAAAAAAAAAAAAAAAAAAAAAAAAAAAAAAAAAAAAAAAAAAAAAAAAAAAAAAAAAAAAAAAAAAAAAAAAAAAAAAAAAAAAAAAAAAAAAAAAAAAAAAAAAAAAAAAAAAAAAAAAAAAAAAAAAAAAAAAAAAAAAAAAAAAAAAAAAAAAAAAAAAAAAAAAAAAAAAAAAAAAAAAAAAAAAAAAAAAAAAAAAAAAAAAAAAAAAAGTATGACTTACTGACCAGGAGAAAGAAGAAAAAGAGAGAACTAGGGGAAGAAAAAGAACCTATCATTTATGTAAATTAATTATTTTCAAGTGTGGCATAAACAAAATGGCTTCTAACCACAACTCTCTCAACTTACATTTCTCCTTTTCTCCTCACAAATTTGAACCAGGTGACCCTTAAAAGAAATTTCCCTGATCCCAGAAATAGTTGAAAACCTAGGAATTCTTTCCCTTAAACTTATATCAATCAATAATAGTAAAACATATTTCTTATATGAGAAACAAAGTATACAAGTTCTCATTGATCTAGGATTTTTTTTAATGGAATTTAGCAAATGTGGTAAAATATCAATTTTTGTTTTTTATTAATGAATACTGTGTCCTTTCCCCGAAGGAAGGAATGCTATCTTTTATTCCTCACAGAATTTTTGGGTTGAAATGTACCTGAGAAGTCAGCAAGTCTAACTCACTACAAAATCAAGGATTTTACTGTCTTTACAATGCTCTATTTTCCTTCTATCATTTATTATTTCCTAGTATAAATTCTACTTGGTCATAGTGCGTTATCCTAGGGATGAATTTCTGTAATATCTCTGCTAATATTTTATTTAAGATTTTTGCATCACTATTCTCATTAGGGAAATTGGTCTATAATTTTCTGTCTGTTATCCTTCTACCTGGTTTAAATATCAGTACCATGTCTGCATCATAAAAGGAATTTGGTAAGAATCCTTCTATGATTTCAAATACTTTGCATAGTACTGGAATTAATGATTCTTTAAATGTTAGAATACACATGTAAATTCATCTGGTCCTGGAGATTTTTTCTTAGGGAGTTGATTCATATCTTGTTCTATTTCTATTTCTAACATGGGACTATTACAATAAATTACTAAGTAATTTATTTCCTCTTTTGTTAATCTGGGCAGTCTATATTTTTGTAAGAATTCCTCCATTTCATTTAGATGATCAAATTTATTGATGTCAAGTTGGGCAAAATAACACCTAATTATTGCTCTAATTTCCTCTTCATTGGTACAAAGCTCTCCCTTTTTATTTTTGAGACTGATCATTTGATTAGAAAAAGGAAAGAAAATCAGATTAACCTAAAGGTTTATCTACTTTTCCCCTAAAAGCAATTCAGTTTTGTTAATTCCATAGTTTTCTTAGTTTCCATTTTATTAATATGTCCTTTCGTTTTTAGAATTTCAAATTTGGGATTTAATTGGGGTTTTTTAAATTTAGCCTTTTGTTAGCCACTTCATTGTACTTCTGTTTCTCTGATACCAGTAAGCATCTAGAGATATAAAATTTCCCCTAATATCTGCTTTGGCTGCATCCCACACATTTTGGTTATGTTGTCTTATTACTCATTCTCTTGCATGAAACTGTTGTCTCTATGATTTGCTGTTTCACCCATTCGTTCTTTAAGATGATTTTTCCCTGGCTTTTTATTGAATGTAATTTTTATTGTATCATGATCTGAAAAAATTTAGGATTTCTGCCTTTCTGTGATTTTGAGGTTTTTATGCTCTAAGACATGGTCAAATTTTTATAGGTTCCATGAACTGCCAAGAAAAAAAGTATACTCCTTTCTGTCTTCAATCAATTTTCTTCAAACTTTTCTAAAATTCTATTTACTTCCTTAACTTCTTATATTTTGTGGTTGATTTATCTACTGTTGAGAGAGCAACATTGAGATCCCTCACTAATATAATTTTGGTGTCTATTTCTTCTTGCAGCTCTCATCTTCTCCTCTAGTAATCTGGATGCTATGCCACTTAGTGCATATATATTTCAATATTGCTATTGCTTGCTTCCTTATATTGGGTACCCCGCCTTTAGCAAGATATAGTTTACTTCCTTATCTCTTTTAATTAGATAGATTTTTGCTTTTTGCCTGGATCATTTCTTTTCTTCTGCCTCAAAGTTGATATGGAAATTCAAAATTTCCATAGTTGCTTTGGAAATCTTTAAAACAATCTGCCTATGTTCTTAGAATGGATAATTATAGTCAAGCTTTGAAGACAAGAGAAGAGATTACCTCATTTCTCAAATTCCAAGTGTTAATGTCTCAAGATCTAGTATTCTATGATTCTACAAAAGTAGATATGAGCCAAGATTATAAGACAGTAAGTCTTCAGAGGTAACTGGCCAATTTTCTTCACCATCCCAGCACTAATCAGGCATGTAAACAGCAAATGCATTCTCAACAAGAGAAAATTAGGCCCTAGAGCAAGAAAACAGTAATAAAAATGACAAGGGATGTATATCATGAAAGATAGTTATACGCTACTGGATAAAGAACGTTGATTTTGGTCTCTGGAGCAATTTATAAATACTGTCACACATTTCTATAATATAAAGTTATATCAGACTTAGGTTACTAATTCTCTTTTTCTCACTAAATTAATGAACAAATGCAATCAAACAATTGTGTCAAATGATTTATATAATTCTGAAAATTTGTTTTTTTTTTTTTTTTTTTTTTTTTTTTTTTTTTTTTTTTTTTTTTTTTTTTTTTTTTTTTTTTTTTTTTTTTTTTTTTTTTTTTTTTTTTTTTTTTTTTTTTTTTTTTTTTTTTTTTTTTTTTACTTCACCTGAAGCATAATACATTCTGCTCCAGCCTTTTACCTTTACTATGTATGTGTCACTCTGCTTTAAATGTTTCTTGTAAACAACATGTTGTAGGATTCAGGCTTTTAATCCAGTCTGCTATCTGCTTCCTTTTTATGGGAGGGATCATCCCATTCAGATCCACAATTAACATGACTAATTCTATACTTCCTGCCATTTTATTTGCTCCAAGTTATGCTTTTCTCTTTCTTTTCCCCCTTTCTCCCTCCATTTCTCTATAAGGGGAGAGAAATTTCTCTGTGATACCCAGTATGTTTGTTATTCTCTCTTTGAGCAAAATCTAATCAGAGTAAGATTCACACAATGTTCATCCCCCTCCCTTTCTTTCCCTCATCTATAATAGATCTTCTTTGCCTCTTAATGAGATATAATTTCACTTATTTACCTTCATATCCCTCTCTTTTTCTGGTACAATCCCCTTTCCACCTCTAATTACTTTTTCATATTAGCACAATAAAATCAAATTATGCCCACACTTTCTAAGTATACCTATAACACGGGTATATATCTCAGGAGTTCTTTCCTTTTTACCTTCTGATGCTTCTTGTGTTCTGTATTTGCAAGTCAAATTTTTTGTTCAGCTCTGCTCTTTTCATCATAAATGATTGAAATCCATATGTTCATCTTCTTACCTGAAAGATAATGCTCAGTTTAGCTGGACAGTTGATTCTTGGCTACAATGCAAGTTTTTTCTTTACCTTTCAGAATATCAGATTCCAGGTGCTTCGATCCTTTAAGGTTCTGATGTTCACAGGATGATCCTGACTGCAGTTCCTTGATATTTGAATTGTTTCTTTCTGGCTACTTGCAATATTTTTTCCTTAATCCGATAATTCTGAAATTTAGCTATGGTATTCCATGGAGTTTTCATTTGGGGAACTCTTTCAGGAGATGACTGGTGAATTCTTTCAATGGTTATTTTATCTTCTGGTTCTAGGACATCAGTGCAGTTTCTCTTGGTGATTTCCTGAAAGATGATGTCTAGGCTTTTTTGATCCTACTTTTGAGGGAGTCCAGATATGCTTAGATTGTCTCTCTTAGGTCTATCTTCCAGGTCAGTGGCATTTTACTTTCTTGTATTTTTTCAATTTTTTTGGATGACTGATTTTTGATGTCTCATTGAGTCATTCATTTCCATTTGCTCGATGTTTAGTAAATGATTTTCTTCAGCTACCTTTTTTAGCTCCTTTTGGATTGGGGCAATTCAATTTTTAAATGAGTTGTTTTGCTCAATGCAGTTTTTCCATGTCATAAACTCTATTTTTTAAGGAGTTATTTTCTTTTTCCATTTTGTCAAATCTATTTTGTAAGGTGTTGTATGTTTTTTTTTCCATTTCATTCAATCTATTTGGTAAGGAATTTTCTTCAGATAATTTCTGTTTCCTTTTCCAAACCGTCTTGCAAAATTTTCATTGCCTTTCTTTATTATTTCTTCCCTGTTTTAAGTCCGTTTTTGAATCCTTCCAAGCCTTCCAAGACAGGCTTGTGAGATGGGGACCAATTCTTATCATCATCCTTTGGGGTCTCTGGAGATGATCTGCTTTTAGTGTCCTCAGAGTTTGAAATTTCTTCTCTTTCTCCATAAAAACTATCTATGCTGAGAATTCTTTTTGCTTATTTTTTAAATTTTTTATGAAATATAACTCTCAAGATAGAAGGAGTTGTAGGGACATTTTGGAGGATGTAGGTGATCGAAAAATAAGATATCATTAACACTTTCACTATATATATTCTATGGAATAAAACCCCAAATCCTTTATATATAATTAATAGCACAGAAGGAAGTTGCCTCAGAGTAAACATAAGATATACTTTCACTCAGCTGAGGTATGGAGAGATAGCTGATAGTATTTTCATGGGAAGGAGAGGGAAGGAGAGGGAAGGAGAGGGAAGGAGAGGGAAGGAGAGGGAAGGAGAGGGAAGGAGAGGGAAGGAGAGGGAAGGAGAGGGAAGGAGAGGGAAGGAGAGGGAAGGAGAGGGAAGGAGAGGGAAGGAGAGGGAAGGAGAGGGAAGGAGAGGGAAGGAGAGGGAAGGAGAGGGAAGGAGAGGGAAGGAGAGGGAAGGAGAGGGAAGGAGAGGGAAGGAGAGGGAAGGAGAGGGAAGGAGAGGGAAGGAGAGGGAAGGAGAGGGAAGGAGAGGGAAGGAGAGGGAAGGAGAGGGAAGGAGAGGGAAGGAGAGGGAAGGAGAGGGAAGGAGAGGGAAGGAGAGGGAAGGAGAGGGAAGGAGAGGGAAGGAGAGGGAAGGAGAGGGAAGGAGAGGGAAGGAGAGGGAAGGAGAGGGAAGGAGAGGGAAGGAGAGGGAAGGAGAGGGAAGGAGAGGGAAGGAGAGGGAAGGAGAGGGAAGGAGAGGGAAGGAGAGGGAAGGAGAGGGAAGGAGAGGGAAGGAGAGGGAAGGAGAGGGAAGGAGAGGGAAGGAGAGGGAAGGAGAGGGAAGGAGAGGGAAGGAGAGGGAAGGAGAGGGAAGGAGAGGGAAGGAGAGGGAAGGAGAGGGAAGGAGAGGGAAGGAGAGGGAAGGAGAGGGAAGGAGAGGGAAGGAGAGGGAAGGAGAGGGAAGGAGAGGGAAGGAGAGGGAAGGAGAGGGAAGGAGAGGGAAGGAGAGGGAAGGAGAGGGAAGGAGAGGGAAGGAGAGGGAAGGAGAGGGAAGGAGAGGGAAGGAGAGGGAAGGAGAGGGAAGGAGAGGGAAGGAGAGGGAAGGAGAGGGAAGGAGAGGGAAGGAGAGGGAAGGAGAGGGAAGGAGAGGGAAGGAGAGGGAAGGAGAGGGAAGGAGAGGGAAGGAGAGGGAAGGAGAGGGAAGGAGAGGGAAGGAGAGGGAAGGAGAGGGAAGGAGAGGGAAGGAGAGGGAAGGAGAGGGAAGGAGAGGGAAGGAGAGGGAAGGAGAGGGAAGGAGAGGGAAGGAGAGGGAAGGAGAGGGAAGGAGAGGGAAGGAGAGGGAAGGAGAGGGAAGGAGAGGGAAGGAGAGGGAAGGAGAGGGAAGGAGAGGGAAGGAGAGGGAAGGAGAGGGAAGGGGGGGAAGTGGGAAGGGAAAAACATGATCATGGGTTAATGTAAATAACATGAGATTATGAGTCAAGAAACCTAAGCTATCATTCCCCTTTCTCTCTACCTTTGTATAAACCCTGAAAAAAAGTCAATACCCATCTCTAGACCCATACCCTTATTTATAAATTTAAGTGGCTTGATTATAACATTTCTAAGAATCCTGTTGGTTTTGATATTCTAAGATTCTTTAGAGCTGACAAAAATTATTGCAATTCATTCATTTAGCATCTACAACATGCCACATACTGTTATAGGCACTGTTTGCCAAGACAAAAACAAGACATAAACCTTGTCCCTACATTTTAGCATCTATATAAAATCAGTTAGCAGAAAGATATTCCAAAACTAGAAAAATAATAATAATCAGGTTATTTCTAGGGAATACACATATCCTATTTCAGGTCCTCATGGATCTAACTTGTATTATTACATTCAACTTTTGCATGAGGCTTTTCCTATTACCTTGGTGAGTGCCTTTCCTCCTTCCTAAAATTGCCTTTTATTTACCTCTTTCTATTAACTAATATGTTTTCCTCTTGTTTTCCCAACAGAATGTAAGCTTTTTGAGGTCAGAAACTATTTCTTGTTGATCTTTGCATCACCACTAACAGAGTACCTAAGATGTAACAAGTGCTTTTATTAAGATAAATGTTGCTAAATTGGAAAAATCAGATTTGATTCAACAATGACACAGTGGAACAAAGGAAATGTTTTGATAAAACAGGTGAGAGAGAATTATGAATCACCACTAAAGCTTTAACTCAGAGAGCCAAGTATTTCCTTCTAATTCTTTTCTCTTTACAACCAAGGACAATCTTTAAAATGAGAAAAATTAATTGCTTTTCATGCTATCACTTTCTCTTTCTTAGATTTTTGGTTTCCAATATGCTGTATGCTAAACCTACTTCTCCATTATCCAGCTTAACATTTTCTTACTGAAATGAGTTTTCCCTTTTGAGAATACTCAACCATGAATGTCGTGAGGACATTAAGATTCTATGCTTGATTCTGCCTTCAAAGTCTCCCCTGAGGGTCATTGACCTTTACTTATCAGCATCCTACCACCAGGAAGGATGAAATAATAAGCAATGTCAGCAATTCGTTGTTGGTAAGCATAGCTGTTTTTCTTTAAAACTTGCTATAATTTCTCTTACTAAGCAGACAGCTATCTGAGCCTATAACCCAAATTAAAAAATAATAATAAGTCAGGATATGCATAAGACAACACTGTTCCATAATAATCACTTGCACTTATCTATTGATTCCTAATTTACAAGTCATGCACATTTACTGCCTCATTCAATTCCCACAATGAACTTCGAGATAGAGAGTACAAATGGACTACATGCCAAAAATCTCATTGAAGTTGTAAAGTATTTTAGCTAAATAGCAGTAGATAAAGTGCTGGGCCTGGAGCCAAGAAGACCAGAGTTCAAATCTCTCCTCAAATACTTATTAGCTCTGTGACTTAGGATAAGTCATTTAACTTCTGCTTGTCTCAGTTTCCTCATCTGTAAAATGAAGGTAATAATACACCTACATCCCAGACTTGTTGTAGGATGAGATAATTATTGTAAAGCTTTTGACACAGTACTATATATAATATACTATATAAACATTAGCTATTATCCAAGTGATTAAAGCTTAAAATTATACTTAATCTTTTGGGACACTGTATTATCATCAGTGTACAGATGAGGAATAGACCATCTTTCCGTTGTTCATTCATTTGGTCATGTCCAATTCTTCATAACCCCATGGACCATAGTACACTAGGTTCCTTTATCTTCTACCTCTCCCAAAGTCTGTCCAAGATTATGTTCAGTGCTTCCATGATACTATCTATACATCTCATCTTCGAATGTCCCCTTTTACTTTTGTCTTCAATCTTTCCCAATATCAGGGTCTTTTTCATTGAGTTACATCTTTTCATTATGTGGATAAAATATTTAAGCTTTGAATCCAGTATTTGTCTCTTCCAGTGAGTAGTCTGAAATAATTTCTTTTAATACAGACTAATTTGATCTCCTTGTTATCCAAGGGATTCTCAAAAATTTCACATCTATAAAGTGATAAAGCCAAGACTAAAACTTTAGGCTTTGCAATTGTGAGTTCAGGGCTCTTACTATTCCACTGCATCCTGAATCAGCCAAACAGGAAAATGGTCTTTTCTAATTCCCACAGCAATAATCATATTACACTTTATTTTTGAGTTCGAAAGAAGATACTTATTTTAGTGACACCATAGTTTGTTTAACAGAAAAAGAATTGAACTTGGCATCAGGAAGATGTGGTTTTGAATCCTACCTCAAATACTGAGTGAGCAAATTATCTAATTTCTGTATTTTTCAGTTTCTTCTTCTGTTTAATGGGGGATAGTATTACCTATAGAAATTTTTTTTAGAGAGTTGTGATAAGTATCAAATGAATTGATATATACAGTTTACCTAATCTTAAAATTCTATATTAACACCAGCTATTTTCTTATATTATCTTTTCTACTAGATTTTAATGTCTATGAAGGCAGGAACTGTGTTTCATTAATAGTAGAGTTTCCTTTGACATTAGATACAATGTCCTTCACATAGTAAATATAGTATTTTAATTTTGGTTCAACATTATTCAGTTTCCTGCTCTGGGTTCAGATGTTGTGATTGATGACATGCAGAACAAACATTGTCCAGTCAGCAGGTGAGATAGCCATTAACTTAATAATTAGTTATAATGAATAGAAATTAATTGTAAAAAAACAACAAAGTCCTTTATGACCTAAATAGTGTATTCCTTTCAAAAGCAGTTACACTTTGTTTTTTTTTTTTTTTTTTTTTTTTTTTTTTTTTTTTTTTTTTTTTTTTTTTTTTTTTTTTTTTTTTTTTTTTTTTTTTTTTTTTTTTTTTTTTTTTTTTTTTTTTTTTTTTTTTTTTTTTTTTTTTTTTTTTTTTTTTTTTTTTTTTTTTTTTTTTTTTTTTTTTTTTTTTTTTTTTTTTTTTTTTTTTTTTTTTTTTTTTTTTTTTTTTTTTTTTTTTTTTTTTTTTTTTTTTTTTTTTTTTTTTTTTTTTTTTTTTTTTTTTTTTTTTTTTTTTTTTTTTTTTTTTTTTTTTTTTTTTTTTTTTTTTTTTTTTTTTTTTTTTTTTTTTTTTTTTTTTTTTTTTTTTTTTTTTTTTTTTTTTTTTTTTTTTTTTTTTTTTTTTTTTTTTTTTTTTTTTTTTTTTTTTTTTTTTTTTTTTTTTTTTTTTTTTTTTTTTTTTTTTTTTTTTTTTTTTTTTTTTTTTTTTTTTTTTTTTTTTTTTTTTTTTTTTTTTTTTTTTTTTTTTTTTTTTTTTTTTTTTTTTTTTTTTTTTTTTTTTTTTTTTTTTTTTTTTTTTTTTTTTTTTTTTTTTTTTTTTTTTTTTTTTTTTTTTTTTTTTTTTTTTTTTTTTTTTTTTTTTTTTTTTTTTTTTTTTTTTTTTTTTTTTTTTTTTTTTTTTTTTTTTTTTTTTTTTTTTTTTTTTTTTTTTTTTTTTTTTTTTTTTTTTTTTTTTTTTTTTTTTTTTTTTTTTTTTTTTTTTTTTTTTTTTTTTTTTTTTTTTTTTTTTTTTTTTTTTTTTTTTTTTTTTTTTTTTTTTTTTTTTTTTTTTTTTTTTTTTTTTTTTTTTTTTTTTTTTTTTTTTTTTTTTTTTTTTTTTTTTTTTTTTTTTTTTTTTTTTTTTTTTTTTTTTTTTTTTTTTTTTTTTTTTTTTTTTTTTTTTTTTTTTTTTTTTTTTTTTTTTTTTTTTTTTTTTTTTTTTTTTTTTTTTTTTTTTTTTTTTTTTTTTTTTTTTTTTTTTTTTTTTTTTTTTTTTTTTTTTTTTTTTTTTTTTTTTTTTTTTTTTTTTTTTTTTTTTTTTTTTTTTTTTTTTTTTTTTTTTTTTTTTTTTTTTTTTTTTTTTTTTTTTTTTTTTTTTTTTTTTTTTTTTTTTTTTTTTTTTTTTTTTTTTTTTTTTTTTTTTTTTTTTTTTTTTTTTTTTTTTTTTTTTTTTTTTTTTTTTTTTTTTTTTTTTTTTTTTTTTTTTTTTTTTTTTTTTTTTTTTTTTTTTTTTTTTTTTTTTTTTTTTTTTTTTTTTTTTTTTTTTTTTTTTTTTTTTTTTTTTTTTTTTTTTTTTTTTTTTTTTTTTTTTTTTTTTTTAAGATGTTTGCTTTGTAGGTTTTTTCCCTGATTCCCACCCACAATTAAGAAACCACATATGAGATTATCCAAAACATTTCCATAAATTTGTAAAAACATAGATCAACCACCCTAATGAAAATAAAACCCTGAAGAGAAATTATCTTAAAAATAGAGAGATAAAGAGAAAAATAGGGAATGCTTCAATCTGTATTGAGACATAAGCATTCCATTTCTGTGAATGGATAAGATTTTTTATCCTAAATCCTTTAGTAGTTGTAGATTAAAATCATTTACACCTGGTCCCCCCAGAATATTGCTATCATTTCATATACGGCATATTTCACTTTGTTCATGGAGTACTTTCCAGGTATTTTTTTCCCCCCATGGGAACATTCAGCTCATTTCCCAGAGAACAATGATATGCCAACAGATAAACACGTCAAAAATTGCTTTTCCAATTACTATTGCTACATGTGTTTCCCTCATTTATTCTCTCTGTTCACCCTCTCTTCAAACATGTTTTGCGATTCTAGGGGGCGGAGCCAAGATGGCGGAGCAGGCACACACGACTCTCTAAGCTCCTCTCATTACCCTCATAACCAACTATTTAATCCAGCCTCAAAAATAACTCTTCACTGCTTAAATTCATGAAGATAAGAAGCACTACAACTTACCAGCCGATCCGGAAGCTCGCCAGGAAAGGTTTGTCCTGAGGGGCCAGGAACAGACTAGCACAGGCAGCGAGAAGCTAGCGTCCTGAGCAGACCAGGGGCGGGGGTGATCTCTGTGGCTAGAGAAGTTATAGGGACCACTCTGCTCTAGGCTAACTGCTCTGCCTTGATTACAAAGCAGTAAACTGGCAGAGAAGTTAAAGCCTAAAACAGAGGGTCCTCTAAAAAACGCCAGAACCTAACGAGATCTGGCTGTAACCCCTCAAACCCGGAAGTGACTCAGGCAGACTTTACCGCAGCCCTGTGGCCACATCCGGCAGTTCGGGGCTTTTGCGGGGGCAGTTACTAATCTGCATGACAGTGGGGCACAGCCTGGGCAGCCTTTGCTGGGCAGTGTGGGGGGCTCGGCCTGGGGCAATAGAACCTCCCCAGCTGTCTGCGCTTCCCGGGCAGACACTTCCGGTCCCTGCAAATCCATTCACTGCTCAGCTGCTAATACCCACAGCCCCAGGGCAGGGTTTGGCTTGGGGCAGTGAAACTCTCACTGCTAAGTGTCTAGCCCCAGGGCAGGGTTTGGCTTGGGGCAGTGAAACTCTCACTGCTAAGTGTCTAGCCCCAGGGCAGGGTTTGGCTTGGGGCAGTGAAACTCTCACTGCTAAGTGTCTAGCCCCAGGGCAGGGTTTGGCTTGGGGCAGTGAAACTCTCACTGCTAAGTGTCTAGCCCCAGGGCAGGGTTTGGCTTGGGGCAGTGAAACTCTCACTGCTAAGTGTCTAGCCCCAGGGCAGGGTTTGGCTTGGGGCAGTGAAACTCTCACTGCTAAGTGTCTAGCCCCAGGGCAGGGCTTGGCTTGGGGCAGTGAAACTCTCACTGCTAAGTGTCTAGCCCCAGGGCAGTCGTTATCTCACACAGCTGAGGTTCTTTGAAAGGCACTTTCCCAGCCCGGCCCTGCAGGCCTGAGTTACTTTCGGGTGGGGAACTCTTTCCCAGAGCACTCCAGTACCTCGCTGCTTTTTGTAGCCGGTCGACAGGACAGCTACCCCGTCCATATACCTTTCACTGCTCTGCAGAGGAAGCTAGTAACCTCCTGGCTCTGAAGGCAGACCTTACAGGCTTTAACAAAATGAGTAAAAAAATCAAAAGAACGATTGATAGTTTCTACACAGAAAGAGAACAGCTTTTCAACCCTGAAGAGACTAATAGCAGACAGTCTCCAGATGATTGTTGGTCTCCAATACAAAAGGCTCTCCTAGAAGAGACTATTAAAAACCTTAAAAGAGAGCTAGAAGAGAAATGGGGAAAGACACATAACTCACTAAAAGAAAAATTTGATAAAGTGGAAAAAGAAAACAACTTCCTGAAATGTGAATTGGAAAAGGTAAAAAACAGAGTTTGCGAATTGGAAAAAGAAAATGACTCACTAAAAAAAAAAAAAAAAAAAAATTAGTGAAATGGAAAAAAATTCCATAGAGCAAAACAACTCAATTGGACATATACAAAAAGAAGTAAAAAAAGCTAACGAAGAAAATAACTCACTAAAAGAAAAATTTGATAAAGTGGAAAAAGAAAATGACTCACTAAAAAAAAAAAAAAAAAAAATTAGTGAAATGGAAAAAAATTCCATAGAGCAAAACAACTCAATTGGACATATACAAAAAGAAGTAAAAAAAGCTAATGAAGAAAATAACTCACTAAAAGAAAAATTTGATAAAGTGGAAAAAGAAAACAACTTCCTGAAATGTGAATTGGAAAAGGTAAAAAACAGAGTTTGCGAATTGGAAAAAGAAAATGACTCACTAAAAAAAAAAAAATTAGTGAAATGGAAAAAAATTCCATAGAGCAAAACAACTCAATTGGACATATACAAAAAGAAGTAAAAAAAGCTAATGAAGAAAATAACTCACTAAAAATTAGAACTGAACAAATAGAAATGACTGATTCATTGAGACATCAAGAATCAGTCAAGCAAAACCAAAAAAATGAAAGATTGGAAAAAAATGTCAAATATTTACTTGGAAAAACAACAGACCTGGAAAATAGATCTAGGAGAGATAACCTGAGGATCATCGGACTACCAGAAAATTATGATGAAAAAAAGAGCCTAGATACTATTTTACAGGAAATCATCAAAGAGAACTGCCCAGAAGTAATAGAACTGGAAGGGAAAATAGGCGTTGAAAGAATTCATCGAACACCTTCTGAAAAAGACCCTAAAATAAAGACTCCAAGGAATATTGTGGCCAAACTTCAGAATTTCCAGACTAAAGAAAAAATTTTACAAGCAGCCAGGAAAAAACAGTTCAAATACCGAGATGCAACAATAAGGGTCACGCAAGATCTGGCTGCCTCAACATTAAAGGATCGAAGGGCCTGGAATCAGATATTCCGAAAGGCAAAAGAACTTGGAATGCAGCCAAGAATAAACTATCCAGCTAAGCTGAGTATTTTTTTCCACGGAAGAAGATGGACATTTAAATGATGAAATAGAGGAATTCCATCTGTTTCTAAGGAAAAAACCAGACTTAAACAAAAAATTTGATCTTCAACAACAGGAATCAAGAGAAGTAGAAAAAGGTAAAAGGAACTCTTGAGAACTGTATTTCTGTTGTGAATATACATAAAAACCATATGTATAATTTGATTTTACCGATATAACATAAAAAAGGGAAGTAGAAATGGAAAGGGGATAGCGTCAGAAAAAGGGAAGAAGGGAGATAAAAAGAGGGAAACTACATGCGACAATGAGGCAAAGGAAACCTATCATATATGAGGGAACTTAGAGAGGGGGAGGAACATTGTGTGAATCCTACTCTCATCAGAGTTGGCTCAAAGAGGAAACAATTGACATATTTGTTTTACACAGATTCTTCTCTCACTTCATTAAAAAGTGGGAGAGGAAAAGGGAGAAGGAAAAAGAGTAATAAGGGAAGGGTACAAGAAAGGGGAAGGGATTCAAAGGGAGGAGGGAGGGATACTAAAGAGGGAGAGCTGCGCGACGTTAGTGGGACCAATAGGGAAGAAGGGAAGGAGGGCAAGAAAAAGAAAAGTATAATCTGGGGATATTAGGATGGCAGAAAATGCAGAATTGGTTATTTTAACCGCAAATGTGAATGGGATGAACTCTCCCATAAAGAGGAGGCGGATAGCAGACTGGATCAAAAGTCAGAACCCTACAATCTGTTGTTTACAGGAAACACATTTAAAACAGGGAGATACATACAGACTAAAGGTAAAAGGCTGGAGCAGAATCTATTATGCTTCAGGTGAAGTCAAAAAAGCAGGGGTAGCCATCCTTATCTCAGATCAAGCAAAAGCAAAGATTGATCTAATTAAAAGAGATAAGGAAGGAAACTATATCTTGCTTAAGGGTACTATAGACAATGAAGCAATATCAGTATTAAACATATATGCACCAAGTGGTATAGCATCTAACTTCCTTAAAGAGAAGCTAAGAGAGTTGCGAGAAGAAATAGACAGCAAAACTATAATAGTGGGAGATCTCAATCTTGCACTCTCAGATTTAGATAAATCAAATCACAAAACAAATAAGAAAGAAATTAAAGAGGTAAATAGAATATTAGAAAAATTAGGTATGATAGATCTCTGGAGAAAACTGAATGGTGACAGAAAGGAGTATACTTTCTTCTCAGCAGTTCATGGAACCTACACAAAAATTGACCATATATTAGGACATAAAGACCTCAAAATTAAATGCAGGAAGGCAGAAATAGTAAATGCTTTCTTTTCAGACCACAATGCAATAAAAACTACATTCAACAAAAAGTTAGGTGTAAATAGACCAAAAAGTAATTGGAAACTAAATAATCTCATCTTAAAGAATGATTGGGTGAAACAGCAAATTATAGACACAATTAATAATTTCACTCAAGATAATGACAACAATGAGACATCATATCAAAATTTATGGGATGCAGCCAAAGCAGTAATAAGGGGAAATTTTATATCCTTAGAGGCTTACTTGAATAAAATAGAAAAAGAGAAGATCAATGAATTGGGCCTGGAACTTAAAAAGTTAGAAAAAGACCAAATTAAAAACCCCCAATCAATTACTAAACTTGAAATTCTAAAATTAAAAGGAGAAATTAATAATATAGAAAGTAAAAAAAAAAAAACTATTGAACTAATAAATAAAACTAAGAGTTGGTTTTATGAAAAAACCAATAAAATTGATAAACCTTTGGTAAATCTGATTAGAAAAAGGAGAGAGGGAAATCAAATTGGCAGTCTTAAAAATGAAAAAGGAGAACTTACCACTGATGAAGAGGAAATTAAAGAAATAATAAGGGGTTACTTTGCCCAACTTTATGCCAATAAATTTGATAACCTAAGCGAAATGGATGACTACCTCCAAAAATATAGGCTTCCCAGATTATCAGAGGAGGAAGTAAATTGCTTAAATAGTCCCATTTCAGAAAAAGAAATAGAACAAGCTATTAATCAACTCCCTAAAAAAAAATCCCCGGGACCAGATGGATTTACATGTGAATTCTACCAAACATTCAAAGAACAATTAGCCCCAATACTTTATAAACTATTTGAAAAAATAGGGAATGAAGGAGTCCTACCAAACTCCTTTTATGACACAGACATGGTACTGATACCTAAACCAGGTAGGTTGAAAACAGAGAAAGAAAATTATAGACCAATCTCCCTAATGAATATTGATGCTAAAATCTTAAATAAGATATTAGCAAAAAGACTACAGAAAATCATCCCCAGGATAATACATCATGATCAAGTAGGATTTATACCAGGAATGCAGGGCTGGTTCAATATTAGGAAAACTATCAATATAATTGGCCATATTAATAATCAAATTAACAAAAACCATATGATCATCTCAATAGATGCAGAAAAAGCATTTGATAAAATCCAACATCCATTCCTATTAAAAACTCTTGAGAGTATAGGAATAAATGGACTTTTCCTTAAAATAATCAGTAGCATCTATTTAAAACCAGCAGTAAGCATTATATGTAACGGGGACAAACTGCAACCATTCCCAATAAGATCAGGAGTAAAACAAGGTTGCCCACTATCACCGTTACTATTTAATATTGTATTAGAAATGCTAGCTTTGGCAATAAGAGTTGAGAAAGAGATTAAAGGAATAAGAATAGGCAATGAGGAAACCAAATTATCACTCTTTGCTGATGATATGATGGTATACTTAGAGAACCCCAGAGATTCTACCAAAAAGTTATTAGAAACAATCTACACCTTCAGCAAAGTTGCAGGATATAAAATAAACCCACATAAGTCATCAGCATTCTTATATATCACTAACAAAACCCAACAGTTAGAGTTACAAAAAGAAATTCCATTTAAAGTAACTACTGATTGTATAAAATATTTAGGAATCTATCTGCCAAGGGAAAATCAGAAACTTTATGAGCAAAACTACAAAACACTTTCCACACAAATTAAGTCTGATCTAACCAACTGGAAAAATATTAAATGCTCTTGGATTGGGCGAGCAAATATAATAAAGATGACAATACTACCTAAATTAATCTACTTATTTAGCGCTATACCAATCAGACTCCCAAAAAACTACTTTGATGAATTAGAAAAAATAACAACAAAGTTCATATGGAAAAACAAAAGGTCAAGAATTTCAAGGGAATTAATGAAAAAAAAAATCAAATGAAGGTGGCCTAGCTGTACCAGATCTAAAATTATATTATAAAGCAGCAGTTACTAAAACCATCTGGTATTGGCTAAGAAATAGACTAGTTGATCAATGGAATAGGTTAGGTTCAAAGGACAAAACAGCCAATAACTTTAATAATATAGTGTTTGACAAACCCAAAGACACCAGTTTCTGGGATAAGAATGCATTATTTGACAAAAATTGCTGGGAAAATTGGAAATCAGTATGGCAGAAACTAGGCATTGACCCACACTTAACACCGTACACCAAGATAAGGTCAAAATGGGTTCATGACCTAGGCATAAAGAATGAGATGATAAATAAATTGGAAGAGCATAGGATAGTTTACCTCGCAGACCTGTGGAAGAGGGAGGAATTTATGACCAAAGAAGAACTAGAGATCACTATTGACCACAACATAGAAAATTTTGATTATATCAAATTGAAAAGTTTTTGTACAAACAAAACAAATGCAAACAAGATTAGAAGGGAAACAATAAACTGGGAAAACATTTTTACAATCAAAGGTTCTGATAAAGGCCTCATTTCCAAAATATATAGAGAATTGACTCTAATCTATAAGAAATCAAACCATTCTCCAATTGATAAATGGTCAAAGGATATGAACAGACAATTCTCAGACGAAGAAATTGAAACTATTTATAGACATATGAAAATATGCTCCAAATCATTATTAATCAGAGAAATGCAAATTAAGACAACTCTGAGATACCACTACACACCTGTCAGATTGGCTAGAATGACAGGGAAAGATAATGGGGAATGTTGGAGGGGATGTGGGAAAACAGGGACACTGATACATTGTTGGTGGAATTGTGAACACATCCAGCCATTCTGGAGAGCAATTTGGAACTATGCTCAAAAAGTTATCAAACTGTGCATACCCTTTGATCCAGCAGTGTTTCTACTGGGCTTATACCCCAAAGAGATACTAAAGAAAGAAAGAAAGAAAGAAAGAAAGAAAGAAAGAAAGAAAGAAAGAAAGAAAGAAAGAAAGAAAGAAAGAAAGAAAGAAAGAAAGAAAGAAAGAAAGAAAGAAAGAAAGAAAGAAAGAAAGAAAGAAAGAAAGAAAGAAAGAAAGAAAGAAAGAAAGAAAGAAAGAAAGAAAGAAAGAAAGAAAGAAAGAAAGAAAGAAAGAAAGAAAGAAAGAAAGAAAGAAAGAAAGAAAGAAAGAAAGAAAGAAAGAAAGAAAGAAAGAAAGAAAGAAAGAAAGAAAGAAAGAAAGAAAGAAAGAAAGAAAGAAAGAAAGAAAGAAAGAAAGAAAGAAAGAAAGAAAGAAAGAAAGAAAGAAAGAAAGAAAGAAAGAAAGAAAGAAAGAAAGAAAGAAAGAAAGAAAGAAAGAAAGAAAGAAAGAAAGAAAGAAAGAAAGAAAGAAAGAAAGAAAGAAAGAAAGAAAGAAAGAAAGAAAGAAAGAAAGAAAGAAAGAAAGAAAGAAAGAAAGAAAGAAAGAAAGAAAGAAAGAAAGAAAGAAAGAAAGAAAGAAAGAAAGAAAGAAAGAAAGAAAGAAAGAAAGAAAGAAAGAAAGAAAGAAAGAAAGAAAGAAAGAAAGAAAGAAAGAAAGAAAGAAAGAAAGAAAGAAAGAAAGAAAGAAAGAAAGAAAGAAAGAAAGAAAGAAAGAAAGAAAGAAAGAAAGAAAGAAAGAAAGAAAGAAAGAAAGAAAGAAAGAAAGAAAGAAAGAAAGAAAGAAAGAAAGAAAGAAAGAAAGAAAGAAAGAAAGAAAGAAAGAAAGAAAGAAAGAAAGAAAGAAAGAAAGAAAGAAAGAAAGAAAGAAAGAAAGAAAGAAAGAAAGAAAGAAAGAAAGAAAGAAAGAAAGAAAGAAAGAAAGAAAGAAAGAAAGAAAGAAAGAAAGAAAGAAAGAAAGAAAGAAAGAAAGAAAGAAAGAAAGAAAGAAAGAAAGAAAGAAAGAAAGAAAGAAAGAAAGAAAGAAAGAAAGAAAGAAAGAAAGAAAGAAAGAAAGAAAGAAAGAAAGAAAGAAAGAAAGAAAGAAAGAAAGAAAGAAAGAAAGAAAGAAAGAAAGAAAGAAAGAAAGAAAGAAAGAAAGAAAGAAAGAAAGAAAGAAAGAAAGAAAGAAAGAAAGAAAGAAAGAAAGAAAGAAAGAAAGAAAGAAAGAAAGAAAGAAAGAAAGAAAGAAAGAAAGAAAGAAAGAAAGAAAGAAAGAAAGAAAGAAAGAAAGAAAGAAAGAAAGAAAGAAAGAAAGAAAGAAAGAAAGAAAGAAAGAAAGAAAGAAAGAAAGAAAGAAAGAAAGAAAGAAAGAAAGAAAGAAAGAAAGAAAGAAAGAAAGAAAGAAAGAAAGAAAGAAAGAAAGAAAGAAAGAAAGAAAGAAAGAAAGAAAGAAAGAAAGAAAGAAAGAAAGAAAGAAAGAAAGAAAGAAAGAAAGAAAGAAAGAAAGAAAGAAAGAAAGAAAGAAAGAAAGAAAGAAAGAAAGAAAGAAAGAAAGAAAGAAAGAAAGAAAGAAAGAAAGAAAGAAAGAAAGAAAGAAAGAAAGAAAGAAAGAAAGAAAGAAAGAAAGAAAGAAAGAAAGAAAGAAAGAAAGAAAGAAAGAAAGAAAGAAAGAAAGAAAGAAAGAAAGAAAGAAAGAAAGAAAGAAAGAAAGAAAGAAAGAAAGAAAGAAAGAAAGAAAGAAAGAAAGAAAGAAAGAAAGAAAGAAAGAAAGAAAGAAAGAAAGAAAGAAAGAAAGAAAGAAAGAAAGAAAGAAAGAAAGAAAGAAAGAAAGAAAGAAAGAAAGAAAGAAAGAAAGAAAGAAAGAAAGAAAGAAAGAAAGAAAGAAAGAAAGAAAGAAAGAAAGAAAGAAAGAAAGAAAGAAAGAAAGAAAGAAAGAAAGAAAGAAAGAAAGAAAGAAAGAAAGAAAGAAAGAAAGAAAGAAAGAAAGAAAGAAAGAAAGAAAGAAAGAAAGAAAGAAAGAAAGAAAGAAAGAAAGAAAGAAAGAAAGAAAGAAAGAAAGAAAGAAAGAAAGAAAGAAAGAAAGAAAGAAAAGAAAGAAAGAAAGAAAGAAAGAAAGAAAGAAAGAAAGAAAGAAAGAAAGAAAGAAAGAAAGAAAGAAAGAAAGAAAGAAAGAAAGAAAGAAAGAAAGAAAGAAAGAAAGAAAAACTGAATGTATGCTCTGGTCTTGCCTCAAACTTCAACAATTCTTTCTCTGGATGTGGATAACACTTTCCATCATGAATCCTTTCCATCTGTAAAGCTGAGAAGAGCTAAGTTATTCACAGTTGATCATCACACAACATTGGTGTTGCTGGATACAATGTTATGGTTCTGCTCACTTCTTCACTTTGCATCAGTACCTTGCAAGTTTTTCCAGGTTTTTCTTTACAGATACACACACACACACACACACACACACACACACACACACACACACACACACATTCAATCTTAAAGCTGAAAGGAAATTAGTAAATTAGTGTAGGGTACAAGAACGATATGGTCAAAGGCTAGATTAGAGAAGGGATAAAGGGAGGAATATCCTAGGCAACTGAAGATTAACTAAGGTGAGATTGTATGAGTTGATAAAATGAATTGGAAAATTTTAGGAATATTAGAGGAGTTAAAAAAAAAAGTAAGATCTAGCAACTGATTGGATATATGGGAAAGGGAGAGTTAGTCACTTAATCAGCATTTACTAAGCATCTATTATTTGCCAGGTATTCTGCTAAATTTAGGGGAAGAAGGGAAAAACAAAAATGTCTCTGCTCTCAAAGGAGCTTCTAGTCTGCTAGGATAGATCCTCTACAACTATATGCAAACTATATATATATATATATATATATATATGGTAAATCAGGATTCAGAAGAATAGTTCAGAAGATTAATAAGGACAGGGAAAGCCATCTTATAAAAGATGAAATTTTAACTGAGACAAAGGAATAAGAAAAACTAGGAAATAGAGATGAAGAAGAAGAATATTCCAAATTTGTGGAAGAGTAAGTGAATTCCCTGAGAAGAGAGGCCTGAATTTCAAATAATAGACTACCTTGCTTAAGACAGCCAATCCAGGTAAATCTAGGCAATATAAAAACAAAAGATAACACAAAAACATTTTTAAAAGCAAAAATATTGATAATTCATTAGATCCATAATCTGATTGATATAGGTACAGTATTTCTATCTATTCCTTTTGATTCTGTATAATTCTCTCATGTAAATCCTAGGGAGTGAAAGTAGTGAGAGTGATCCACAAATGTGCGGTGCATTCTTTTTGTATAACTCTTGAAACTTCATGACTACTAATTAAGCATATGGACTATCTAAAGGTCATCCATCCTTCTTACTTTGTTTAATTCAAATGAATCCAATTCAACAAACTCACTAAATACTTTTAATGTGCCAAGTTCATCTTTTTTGTCCTTACTAATTTTATTTCTAGGTGCTGACAAGACAAAGGCAAAAATAAAATTGTTTTTGCCGTCAGGGAGCATTTTTTTCTAGTAGGATGAGCTTATTATACTCTATAGAATTAGAAACAAAGAGGAAGATGAAGAGATTGCTTCCCTTTCAGGTCAGTAATAATCTTGATCAAGTGGAATCCACACTATACTTCCTTTCTGATTATAGCAAGAGCTTCTAACAAATTTGCATCTCTGTTGTATGCCTTGCTTCAATGGTATTTCAACACAAATTTTTATTTTACATGTTGCAAGGAATCCTTCTTGAATTTGGCATATGCATGAGAGATAACTTGTTAAGAAAGGAACCTTAAAGGCAATGTTTTGCTTTACTAAATAAAATATTTTCTTTTTTTTCTATAATCAACATACAAATATAATAGAATTTGTTTTCTATAATTGCATAAGTATAAAGATGTAATCTGCTATAGTATATAATTTGTAATAATCTACTTGTTCTCTTCTCATAATTTAAAGTTTTCCTTCATTCCTGTGTATGTCTTTTAAAAGTATCATAAAGATTTTGTAGAAGCGGAAAAAGTAGTTATATGAGTCTTTTGTTACTGCTATTTTTTTCAGTCACTTTTTTAAAGTAACATTAAAATCCAAGAATTTTCCCTAAGCTTTGGAATCCTCTTCTCTTTCAAATATCTTAAAAATCTGTCATTCAGTGCTCTCAAAATCATGTCATGTCCATACAAGCTTCCCCTGGGTATATCTGTTAATTTCCATTTGTTCTTCTGATATTTGTTTAATTTTTACTTCTTCATGCAGTTCATCAAAAACCATGATATCAGGAATTAGAACTCTGAGTCTCTTCTGTTTTTAATAGGAAACGAATTTATTATAGAAATCTTTAAATGTTACATATATTTCTTAACTTCTTTGTTCTGATTATATCCATAATTGAATTTAGGATGATTTGGCTTATTTGAAGTCTTTTTATAAGCATGTTTTTTTCTCTCTCTACTGTTTCTGAACTACATTGTTCATAATATTCTACCATCCTACTCCATATGTAGGATTTTACATATTTTTACACTGGTATTATTAATAGTTGGCACATTTCTCTGCTAGATAAAGAGATCAATGGCTTTTTAATGAAAACATTTTCTAGTCTTTTTATCTCATTTGTGTGGCAAGTAGTTTACATTAGTAAAAATATTAAATTAGTAAAAATAGGCATTGCTGAAAATATGTGTTGATGTCTCTTCTTCTATTCATTTCTTATTTCAGTGACAACAGTATGTTTAGATAGGTCAGGTTACATTCATCCCAATTGGGCAAGATATCTTCTACTTTTCTACATGAAACCAAAGATAATCAAATGCTGAAATAGTTCAGGATGACAAAATAAAAATACTATAAGGTTTGAGATTTTTTTTCAATAATTGAAAAACTATGCAATAAAATGCTTAATTGTTATTATGATTAAATCAGGTTTCTCCAGGAAAATTTCCTTCTTGTTCATATACTATCAATTTGGAAAGTATACTAGACCCAGTGGTTTTTCATTGGCATCCTCAGTAGTGCAAGAAGCACGCTCAGTGAAGGCAGATGTGTCACTAGAATGCAGGAAATATGCTGCTAACTGCAATAGCTTTCCTTGAATGTTTGCATGTGAGTGTGTCAAGTTGGAGCCTAGACAGTGAAAAAATTATTCTTATCCTAATGAATTCAGAATCACTGAAGAATGCTGCAGCAATCAACTCCCCTGATGATGATAACATCTGGACCAGTTAACACATACCCAAAAC